>NC_045441.1:84159106-84198289 GCF_002776525.5 Piliocolobus tephrosceles
TTATTATTATTATTATTATTATTATTATTATTATTATTATTATTATTTAAGACAGGGTCTCATTCTGTCACCCATGCTGGCATTCAGTGGCACAATCATGGCTCACTGCAGTCTCAACCTCCCCAGAATCAGGTGATCCTCCCACCTCAGCCTCCCAAGTCGCTGGGACTACAGGTGTGTGCCACCACGCCTGGTTAATTTTTGTATTTTTTGTAGAGATGGGGTTTTGCCATGTTGCTTAGGCTGGTCTCAAACTCCTGGGCTCAAGTGATCTGCCTGCCTCAGTCTCTCAAAATGCTGGGATTACAGCCATGAGCCACCGCACCCAACTAGAAAAATATTTTAAACATATGTTTGCATATATATTCCCTCCATCATTTATGTTCCTTGTTATACATATCCTGCGCATTCAAAATTCAAATACAATCAAGAAATATTTGTTGAAAATCAAGTTTGTACAAAGGATTATGGTGTGAGGTCTGAAATATGTGTTAACATAATAAGCAATCTCTCAAAAATTTATAGCTAATTTGTGAAAGGCAGCATAAGTACACATGATTAAATTATAATGCAGGGGTTAAAATTATAACAAATCTCAGATGGTTAGATGGTTAGATAGAGAAAAAAGGGAAAGGCATTCCAGATGAAGAGAATATATTGAGGAAATCAAATGAAGTTGGTAATTAATGTACAATTATGGTGAGCAAGTATTTAAGAAGCTGAAAAATCTATGTAGTATTATGATTAGCAAGTCGAAAAAGCTAGAAACTCCTGTACAATTATGGTAAGCAAACCAATCATGAATAGTAGGGGAAAAGGAGATTGCAGATGAGAATGAGGAAAGATTATGGGCATCTAAATAATGAAGCTAAGATTTTGAACCACATTCTTTAGACATCAGAGACTCACAAAATTTCTGAGCAGGACAATGGCATTTAATGAACAAGAGTTGTATATTAACAGGATGGATAAATCTCACAAACATCATGTTGATTAAAAAAACAGCAAGTCACAGAAGAATACATACAGCATGATGTATTTCACATAAACTAAAAACATGCAAACCAAATGCAATGTTTTACTCCAACACACATACATACTGCACAGTAGAAGTATAAAGAATGACTTGAGAATGATAGAAACCAAACTCAGATGGTGGCTGGGGCTGGGGATTAATAATGGAGGACACAAGGGAGATTTAACCACAAATGCAGTATTTTACTTTTTAAAAGCTGGATAACAGGCGTACAAATGTCCACTGTTTTATTCTTCATACATTTTTAATGATGATGATTCCAAACGTATCATTATTGCCCTAGTTTAAACTTTTACCATTTTTTTGCTGTTATTATTTTAGTAGCATTCCAAATTTTTTTATTTCCATAGTTTTTCTGGGGAACAGGTGGTATTTGGTTACAAGAGTAAGTTCTTTAGTGGTGATTTGTGAGATTTTGGTGCACCTATCACCCAAGCACTGAATCCAATTTATACTCAGTATTTGAAATGTTATTAAAATAATAACAGCAAAAGATGGCCAAAGTTTAAACTAGGGTAGTAATGATAAGCTTGGAATAAAAGGGATAACTGTAAAATTTACTTACAAGAATAAAAGACAAGCATTGATGACTGAGCGTGTGAAGGGGAGGGTAGTGTAAAATGAAAACCTTTCTCAGGAGAGCAGATTGTACATTTCTCTTCCCAACTCCCTTTTCAGTGATACCACATTATGAAGCCATCAGTGACGGCTTGAAGTCAGTCATTGTGGGAATATTTACACCTCAGAAAAGTGACAAAACTACAAATCCAGGCTGTTTTCTAATTTTTGTTTTCAAGAGTTAACTTACCAGCACAGTACTGTTTATAAACCATTTAATTAGAATTGAAGGAAATAAAAGGAAAGGGAATTAGCAGGTAAGCCATCAAAAACAAAGTTGTCCCTCATTTCTTACATTTGTAGCCTAGATTTAAGGCTAAAGAAAAAAAAAAAATCTCTGATGTCTACCAACTTAA
This sequence comes from Piliocolobus tephrosceles, assembly GCF_002776525.5. Taxonomy (NCBI): domain Eukaryota; kingdom Metazoa; phylum Chordata; class Mammalia; order Primates; family Cercopithecidae; genus Piliocolobus; species Piliocolobus tephrosceles. The sequence goes on from NC_045441.1 coordinate 84,161,117, forward strand.
TCGACATCAATTGTTTTTATAAATCAGAGGTTATTTTGCAAAAATATTTTATATACAGAACCATTAAGAATAGTTACTTCTGATGTCTTATAAATGCTAGATTCAATGCACTAAGTTATTGAGTGTCATATTCCTCAGAAGACAACAGCACAGCAGGGAATGTAAGACTGAGTTATTTTCAAATACAAGTGGCTCACCCGGTGTCTCCCATTATGCACCCGGACCACGTGTCCTCGCATTTACATTCACCTAAGAGAAAATTAACACACATGCCTTGTTATAAAGTGAACACAGTTGCATTAAAGCAGTTTCTGTTTTAAAATCATTATCTCCATTTTATTCCTTAAAATACCTTTTAAAAAGTAATAGCTTCTTCCTAATTCATCTTACAATAGTTTTTATGTAATATACAACAAAAATATACTTTGACCCTATCAAGATTATATAATTTTTGCCAAAAAAAACATTGTATTTTAACAAATGGCCATATTTAAACCATTTAATCAAATACCAATGGAACAATGAAAAACTTTATGGCACTATTAAAGGATCTCAGTTTCACAGGCCTTTATGAGAACTATTGTAATTTCTTGACCATTTTTGAAAGTCTCTGCACGCACCAAGGTTTCTGGTAGAAGGCATTGGAATATTATTGGGTAAGCAGAAGGGCTTCAGAATCAGGAAACACTAGGGTTCAAAACCTGAGTTTGCCATTTGATATAGGTGTAATCTTAGAGACATTATACTTGTAAGATCTAGTCACTTCACCTATAAAATGGGGCTAAAAATGGGTGCTCTGTAGAAGTATCTGGAGAATTAAATGAGTATCTAAATGGAAGTAATACCAGCACTCAATCATCTGGCATATAATAAGTGCTCTATAAATGGTAATAGCTTTTTTTTTTTTTTTTTTTTTTTTTTTTTGAGATGGAGTCTCGCTCTGTGGCCCAGGCTGAAGTGTAATGGCACAATCTTGGCTCACTGCAACCTCCGCCTCCTGGGTTCAAGTGATTCTCTTACCTCAGTCTCCCGAGTAGCTGGTACTATAAGAGCCTGCCACCACACCTGGCTAATTTTTGTATTTTTAGTAGAGATAGGGTTTTACCATGTTGGCAAGGCCAGTCTCAAACTCCTAACCTCAGGTGATCCACCTGCCTCAGCCTCCCAAAGTGCTGGGATTCCAGATTATAAAAATACTTACAACGTTTGTTACTAAAATAAAAATGGAAATAATCAAATTTTAATGGTAAATACATAGTATTTGACCATTCAGGGTAAAGTGACTTTACCTACTTGAGAAAAGACATTGTTCATAGATACCAAACCTAGCATATTTTACTAGGTCCATTTATTAACTAAGCTTTTTATCAGGTCTGATCCTGACAGGGAAATTCTACGTTTGTGGCCACGTTCAGAGATGTTTTAAATAAAACATAAAAAAACAGTATGTCTGAAACCTATATGCCTAGAATTCTCTACTAAACATTTATGATGAACAAACTGGGCTTATTTTTTCCCTTATAAGGTTAAATTCAGCTTGAATTTATTATCACATGGCTTTAAAGTTCACTATAGGCATAGAAATTTCCACCTATAATGTAAATATTTCTTTGTATTACTTTGGAAAACAACAGTTTGTGCTGTTTATCTTTTATCTTTTACTACCATTCTTTTACTACCATTCAAATTCTTTTTATCTTTTACTACCATTCAAATTCTTTTCATCAAGCAACTAAATCAAAAAATTTTACGCTCCAAAATATTTTACAAATAGTCTATTTTAAATACAGCTAACCACACATGCACTAAAACTTACCGCTTGCTAATTTTCTTTTGTCTGAGATAATACCAATATTATGGGCTAATGACTGGGCAAGTGTAACAGCCATTACATCAGTTTTCCCAAACTGAAAAACAAAAACAAAAATAAAATATATATAAATCCAACTTGTCACTGAAAAAGAACCAGAGAAAAATGTCACAATATCGCTGAAAGTAAGTAATTTCTAAGCAATTTCTTTAGCAGAGGCTAAACACACTGTAGCCAACACTGAATATGCATTTGGGAAAAAGTGGTAAGAAACAAAAATCCATGTTTGATTAGGTCTTACGGGGAATACTAGATGTCAGGAAATAATCACAGCTTTTGGGTTTTGGAAATGTATATCTGAGTCCAAATTTCACCAGTGACATTCTTGAAAAATTCAATATTGGTATATAATTAAATCAGTCTTTTGGATAATACAAAATAAAATTAAATCGGTAATTGTTTTTAGAACTTGTTCATCTTTGTGTCCACTTGTAATCCTGAAATTCCCCTCAAGTGGAATAGAATGTGGCTTCAGAAAACAAATGAAATGAGTAACAGGAGGTAGTGACAATCTTTGGCCAACAGAAACTTAAGAAGAACTGAGGATATATTTTTCAATTTGTAGCCTCTTAAAGATACAAGTATTTTCTTTTCGATCATCTCTAATAGGTTTAGGGCCTTAGGAGTAAGAGAAACCCTTTGGAAAACCTACTCTATTTTTCTTATCCCCAAATCTGTTAAATACTAAGGAAAAAATATCCAGTTGGGTTGTTAGGTGACAACCTGATGCTTCAGGGAATTATTCAATTCCCTGGAAAATCATTCAAAGTGAATAATAGGGCCTTATTTTCATTGAAGGTAAAGGTAAAGATTCTCTCAATGTAATCTGTAAGTAGCTTAATCTGGAAATTATTCCAAGTATAACATGAATATATAATAATTATCACATATTATCTCCCAGTATTTCCCCAGTCTGTTCTCTGGTCACTTATAGTAACCATATTAGTTTTTTATTTAATTTTTTATTTTATTTATTTATTTATTTACTTACTTACTTATTTAGAGACAGGGTCTCACTCTGTTGCCCAGGCTGGAGTGCAGTGGTGCAATCTGGGCCCAATAAAACCTCTGTCTCCCAGGCTCAAGCCATCCTCCCACTTCAGCCTCCCCAGTAGCTGGGGCTACAGATACACGCTACTATTTTTGTATTTTTGATAAAGATGGGGTTTTGCCATGTTACCCAGGCTTGTCTCAAACTCCTCGTCTCAAGCAATCTGTCCACCTCAGCCTCCCAAAGTGCTGGAATTACAGGAATAAGCCATTGTGACAGGCCACCATATTGATTTGTAATGTAGCAATCTAACATCTGGAGTATGTGAATACTGAGAAATTCTCTCTTAAGTATGAGGAAAACATTTTCAGCCATCATACCACTTTGTATTGTACAGATGTTCACACCTACTTCATTCACGCCTCCTCCTTTCAGCAACGAGCAAATCCCACCAATATAAGCTGCCCCGCTCCGGCTACTCTCAAATTGACTTCCCCTTTTAGAAAAGGAAATGAAAAATGCTTACTGTTCACAGTTCAAACATCATAGCACCTCTCATTATTAGTTTACCACATTTATTTTCTCAATATACATAAGATTTCTATACAATATATTCATGCTGCAAGGGAAGAATGTGAAAATTGTTTATACACGTAACCAAAGACAAAGGTTTATGAGGGATGTTTTCTCACAAGATTAATAAATATCTTAAATTGAAGTATATCTATTAAAAAATAATTGGTTGATATGATGTACTCTGAGAAAGACACAAAATCACTTCTCTGGTATTTCTGCCAAAAATACATAACTTAACATCAGGCATTCCCATGAGGAACAGTCAATAAAATAATTGGCCTATACTCTCCAAAAGTATTAAACTCAAAATAGACAAAAGAAAACTGAGGAAATCTTTCAGATTAAAGGAGACTAAAGAGACATGATGATTAAATGCAATGCGTGATCCTGGATTGGATTTGGATGGGGAAAATTAGCTATAAAATACATTATTGAGGTAATTGGTGAAATTTGAATATAGACCATGGATTACATATAAGTATTGTTTATGTTAAATTTTCCAGTTTCAATAATTTACTGTGGTTATATAAGAGAATGTCTTTTTACTCTTAGAGAATATATACTATTTAATAATAAATCCCCAGTAAGTGTCTTCAACTTACTTTCAAAAGGTTCAGGAAAAAAAAAAACAAAAACAAACAAAAAAACTGAAGGATGGATGAATGGAAGGAAGGGAGGGAGAATGGAAGAAAATTATGAAACAAATGGGGGAAAATGTGAATAACTGATGAATCTGAAGAGAGGGCATATGCAATTTCCTTGTAGTATTCTTGCAACTTTTCTCTAAATTTGAAATTATATATAAAGTTACCCCAAAATACATCTTTTCTTCCTTTTATAACTTTCTTCAACAGTTCTGACTTTAGATGATAGATTTTTAAAATTCTACTATATATAATTTGCTATTACGTCAAATATGCATGCTATCAAAAAAAGAACATAAGAGTGAGAAAAAATTAAAAATAAATTCCAGAAATACTAAGCTCTCATCTTAGAACCAAAAACAGAGAAAACATTAACATTTAAAAGACAGTAACTTTAAAGAATATAATTTATCTGCAGTTAAGAATACTATATATGAGTATTAACAGTATTTTTACTCAGTAAATGCTCTATTTAAACATCTTGAAAAATTAAATAAAACAAATATTAAGTAATAAAATAACTCAAAATTAAAACTTTTACACTTTCATGGCAATTTTAAACAATCTATACTTTACAACTTTTTCCAAATCTATCTGCCATCTGCCATGTCAAATCCTAATTGTGTTATGTAGCAGAAAGGATACATTTCAGTCACAATAAAGCATTTAACATGAAATCAGAAAAAGTAATACATCATTACAGAAGTTACGTACGAAAAAAGGTGTACTGCATCACTTTTCTCTTTGATAAAATCCCTCCTGTATTTCATAAACTCACGTAGGGTGATCAATGGATTTGCAGATATGGCAAACTTGTTGTCAGTCGCCCAGGTTTCCACAGCAACCAATACTATCCTGGTCTTAAGTTGGTCTTTATATATCTAGTATATTAATAAAATGAACACATCAGTTGTATATGTGGTAAAATCAAACAGTTTATGAACAGGACTACAAAACTCCTTTCATGGAAAATTCTTCTGAGTTTTAGTTAAAGCGAGATAACTTTCTAATTTACATGCATTTCCCTTGAGTAACTGAGACTGAAATTGTTGACTAATACCCAAAGAACAGAGCACTTTTTGGAAACAAAAGGTCCCTTTTGACGAATACTTGCACCCTATTCAAAGTTCCACCTGAATCTGTTTTCTGGTATCCTGGAAAAAGAATTCATGCATGCTTGAGTTCCCTTAGCCAAAAATGGAGCAATGATGACTCTCCAAAGAAATAATTTATATACAACCTGACTGGCTCTGATTAGACTTGTGAAGAAGGTACTAGCACAGCCTCGTCAAGGGAAGATTGGGAAGTATGGAGGTATAGTGGAATTATTTAGTTGTATCACTGCCACAGCACCAGGCACTCTTGAAAAAGGTACAACTGTTGTACTGCTTCTCCGTCATTGTAAGTCACTGTGAATATCTTTGTTAGGGGTATGACACAACCTCTGTTTTTACAGTGTGAAAAACACAGGATGGAATTTCAGGCATATCTATGGATAATTTCGACCAGTTCCTCTTCCCAGCCAGACATCAAAGTCAATAAAGTCTATTGCAAGGTCACCTGGGACTTACTAGACACCTTGGTTGAAGTGCAACATAGAGCAGTGAAACTATAAGAATCATATTATCCATTCTATTAGCAATTAGGAAATAAGATTCTTCTAGGGCAATAACGGACTGGGTTGATACTTACTACGTCTGCTATGTTCACCACAGACTTCGCATAGGTATTGGTATATACAACGGAAAGCCGATGTTTTTTAAACTGAAAGCAAAAGAAAAAAAGTGAAGGTCTTCCAAAGTGATCAGAAAACAACCATCTCATCAGAGAAAACATGGTGCAACTGAAAGATCCCTACAAATGTTAAAAAAACTTTTCTGTAAAAATGTGCTTTCTGTAAAAAAATGTCAGAGTCAGTTGAGATCAAGTTCTTTATCTGCTATGTTGCCTGAGACAAGGCTCTTAAAGGATTGAGGCCTCAATTTATTAATCTGGGAGATGAAGTAAAAAATATCCAATTCATCCATTTCATAGATTTATTTTTATCGGCATTGTTATTCAAAATGATAAAACATATGAAAATTGTCTATGAATTGCAAGACATACAAATCTAAGTAGGGGTATAGACAGTAAAGTGGATGTGAACACTGCTAAAAGTATACAAATTGAAAAGTTCTATAAGACTTATTCAGGAAGAAGAAAGCTCTAAGATAAAGGTCACAACAAGGTGGCACACAGGGCAGATGTGGATCACATAGATCTTTGATTAGTCTCAAATGTGTTTTAAAAATCAGGAAATATCATGCAAAATCCAATTTCTGGCTTCAGTTAAAATTAGCATTCCCACCTGGTAATAACTGGCAAACACTGAGAGGCAGTTGCTCCCCCTAGCCAGGCCACGCACCATTCTTTTCACCACAGGCCTCACCCACCTATACTGTCTTATACCTGGTTCATTTCACTTATGGTATATGTCTACAGACATCTATAGATATCTAAATTTGTGACTATCTAAAATGCTCAAAATATATGTTGTTGTAACTTATTTTATAAAAGTCCTGGAGAACAGTAACATTCACTGGATTCAAATAGGTGGAAAGATAAAACTTAGACCTAGCTTTAACAAGGAAGCAGCACTCAATCCTGATTATGTTGCGATTATTATTATTAGCAACCATAATAATTAAGATCTAAATTATGTATTTAATCATACATAAATAAATGATAATCTTTTCCTCAAATAAGTAGTTAAAGTAAAATGCACTTGTACCTGAACTTAAGTAAAGTTCAGTAATATGCATCATTAAACATTTTTAGTTTAAAACTTTGGTTACATGGAACAATTAGCATTATAACTCACTGTTGTGCTATGAATGCAGTCATACTGCCTGCAATATGCCCATTAACTGAATATAAACACTATGGGTCAAAATAATTTTATTCAACAACATGAAAGTTTTGTCAAGTTCTTATCTTAAGAATCTTCACTGGTTAGCTACGTAAGCATTTGCATATGATTTCTGCACAGTAACACCAAAACAGAAAAATTGCTTTTCTTTTATTAAGATAAAGTTGTACCTTGCAAACTAAAATGTCACATAATTGGTGCCTCACTTTTTCAATATATAATGGAATTTCCATTTTTTTAAACCTTGTCATTTTAGTAAGTGGAGATTCAAATATTAGCACCTCTACTAACCAAGCAAATTCAAAAGTTGATACTGAGTCACAAAGCATTTTTGAAAACTCAAAAATTACTGCTAGTTATTTCCACCTATGAATATTTCCTAATTGCAGGTTGTTGCTAGTTAACAAATACATTTGATTATACAAATACCTTCTCCAGGTTACAGCTTGATGGGCTTCTTGTTCATTCTAAACATATTTTTACACTCACCAGTTTTACCCTAGGCACGAACAGGCTTAAAAACAACAGCAAATCCTACCATAAGGTGATCATTCACAATCATCAGTTCAATGTATTTGGTTTCTTCTTCTACATTACGAGGATATCGACGAAGCTGTAACACAGGAAAGGAAACAGCACCTAATTCAGCCCTCTAAACTTGGCAGTGAAAACCTAAAAAATATGGAGGAAACTGACAAAACAAAATTTTCCCTTTTTATTCCTTCAGCATTAAAAAAATTTTTTCATCAATTTGTTTAGTTTCTGAGTTGGTAATAAATTAACATGGCTCAGAAAATTTAAGAAGTATAAAAGAACAGAAGACGAATATCTTCCTCTCACCTCTATTCTCCACCTACTCAGTTCCTAGTCCTTCCCCCACAATGGATACAGCAAGTTACTGGTTCCTTCCAAAAATATTTATGCATATAAAACTAAATGTGAATATACCCTTTATTTTGTACTTCCATTTATTTCACTCCTTTCTGCATCCAGCAATTTTATTTAACAGTCTATCTTGAAAATAGGAACATATGAAGAGCATTCTTTTGGGTTTAAGGTCCTCTGAGGATCTCTGAGAGGGTACAGGGAATGGAGTGATTGGCACTTTTATTATTTAATCTCCAAACTGGGAGTGAGTCACGTGCCTTCATCTAGGATGGTTCAGAGGATCCCCAAATGACATGGGGTCTTTGTTAGAATAGCTTTGAGAACTCCCAGGCTGTCTTGAGTTATCTATTACAGCTAGCTTTCTAGAATATTGTCCTATTCTTTCAGTCTATAATTCAAAAACAATAATTTCACATTAAATCCTGATGGTAATCATTTTATCTAACTGGGCCTCAAGATAAATATGTCTCTACCTATTCATATATATATATATATATATGTTTATATGTGAGTTTATATATAATCATATATATGAGTATATATGTGTGTGTATATGTGTGTGTGTGTATATATACATATATAAACATTCACAACATTTATAAAGGTCGTAGTAGTAATTCATGGAACACATGGGTCTGAGAGGCAATATATGGCGTATATGTGGTTATAAGCACCTCTCTGAGACCAGACTTCCTAGGTCAGAATCCCGACTCCACCAGAGTCACCCTATGTGGCTTTGGGCAAGTTTCTTGATTCTCTTATGTTCAATGTCCTTATCAGTAAAATGAGGATACTATAGGTTGAATATCTCTCATCTAAAAATCCAAAACTCCAAATGCTCCAAAATGAAAAACTTTTTGAGCACCAATATGACACTCAAAAGAAATGCTCACTAGAGCACTTCAGATTGCTAATTTTTGAATTAGGGATGCTGAATCACTAAGTATAATGTAAATATTCTGAAATCTAGCCCCCCCCCCCACCCGCCACACACACATACACAAATCAAAATCTGCAACACTTCTGGTCCCAAGCATTTTGGAAAAGGTGTACTTAACCTGTGATAACACCTTCCTCTTAAGGTTTTTGAGGGTTACATGTGTTAATATAGTTAAAATTCTTATAATAGACCCTATTATAAGAATTTTACAAGGTAAGTATTCAATAGTATTCAATAAGATTTAGCAATAATTATTCATAATAAAAATCTGTCTGTAAATATGTATTTTATTTCAAGGTAATAAAAAGAAGACACCTGGTTCCTTCAACTTCTTGATCTTACTAGAGATCTATTTCCTTCATCTTGTGTTTTTAATGGCCACCTCCCCTGCCCACACCACCACAGTGGTGATATCTTGATTCTGATGGCCACAACTCTTAACTTTTCTAAACTACTTACCAGCTCTGTGATTTGAGCAAGTCATTTTCTCATGTCAGAGTCATCATTTTTCTTTCAGTGAAAGGGGAATAATAGTACCAACTTCATTTGGTTCAAAGCACCATATCAACAGTTATTATTACCCAGTCCAATATCCATAAAGCCCGTGACCTAATTTTATATCCTGGACTCCAAAGATTACTCAAGTGAGACAAAAGCATTTTGTGGCTTCACAACTGGATTGATTCATTCCTAAGGGGCTATATTCAAGGAATAAATACAAGGATATAAACCATACAAGTGGATTCCACGATGTGGTACATATCTGGGCAAGGAAAGAAGCCTATTGTAGAAAGAACCTGAGATGCCACAAGCAGGAGCCTCATAACCCATAATATGATGAAGAAACATATTATCACCACTGTCTTGAATCCTTTTTGCATCTGTGAAATAACATGGTTCCCCTTTCTACTGCTTCTTCAGATCTGTCACCCTTACGGTTTACCACATCCTGACAAATTCCCAAACTAATACTCACCCTCTTACACAGACTTACTGTAGATTAAAATGATTGGCAGTTGACAATTGTTTTAAAATAACACGACATACCACTGTGAATACATACCTGCCGTTTACTCCTTTTTGGTCTTGGCTTCAAAACAAATTTTGGTGGAGTAATGTTTACTTGTTGAAATTCTAAAAGGAAATTAAATTTAATTTAACTTAGTGAATTTGTCATATTTCTTCAATACAGGGCAAAGTTTTACCTGCCCTTCCTTCTTATGAATTTTATAATATATAATGCTGTACTTAATGATCACACAAAACATTTAGTATGTCAATACTAAACATTAATTTACTATATTAATACTAAACATTTAAAAGATGAATATAATTTGCAAAATATAGAACATTATTTCTGTTCTAATTTACTTCAAAAAAATTTCATATTTCTCCTATAAATATCATTTCATTATTTACTAGGAATCTTCTAAACAGCCAACTCAACTTTCACTTCCATTACTAACCTTCTTGAGGCAGCAAAAGATAGAAGACGAGCAATGAGAAGAAGAAAAAATAATCACACATTCCTGAGTTCATAATTTATTAAGAAATTGTTATAGGACACCAAAGTTTTGAGTTAATTTTTTCCAATTAATTTACATTCTTCTTTGCCCATAATCAAATTAATCTCAGGCTTTATCTGCTCTTGGTAGCAGATGTGAAAATCATACATCAACTGTTTATGCACATAGATTCATCTCTGAATATAAGATTAGGTTATTTACAACGGAGGATTTTTCTACAAAGTGAAAGGAAAGTTGCAATCTTTCCCTAGGGTACAGATTTCCTAAAACTTTGATGACTGAACAACCTGAAAGGACTTATTATAGGAAGAATGCTATAAAACACTCAAGGTGAACCATTATCATTATTTTTGGATACTGTTCATAAAGGAGAGATAATAATGGTCAGAGAAATCTGTGACCAAGAAGCTGAATAATAAAATCAGGGTAAGGAAATTAATATTCTCTCTTTATTTCATGTTCAAATATTCTCCCATCATGTCGTTTTTCAGAATGCTATGGCCTGGGCATACAAGTGATTTGCTGAGAAACGGAATAACTTCTCTTTTATAATTAAAAAAAAAAAAAAAACTAATAGGAAAAACAGAAAAACAAGATTACAAAAGTAACCCATCTCATATCAATAATTCATTAAATGTAAATAGACTAAATGTTGTGCCTAAAAGGCAAAGATTGCCAGACTGGATTTTTTTTTAATGCAAGACTTAACTATATGCTGTTTAGAAGAGGGGCACTTTAAATTTGAAGTATGGAAGAGGATACACCTTACAAACATTAATCACAAGAGAACTGTGAAGGAAATATTAATATCAGACAATGTAGCTTCAGGACAATAAGTACCTGGGAGAAAGAAAACTATTTCCTAATTATAAAGGGTTGATTCATCAAAAAGACACAATGCTCCTAAATGTTTATTCACCTAATAACAGAGTTTCAAAATACATAAAGCAAAATGTGACAGACCTGAAAGGAGAAATAGACAAATTCAAAGTTACAGTTAAGGATTTCAACAATTCTCCCTCAGTAATTGAAAGAAAAAAAAAGCAAACAGAATCATATGGACACAGAAGAGTTTACACTATTAGCCAATTTAACTAAGTTGGAATTTTTAACACTTTACCCAATAATTGAAGAATACATATCCTTTTCAAGAACACATGAAACATTCACCAAGACAGGCAATATCATAGATCATAAAGCAAGTCCCAATAAATTTTATTTAAAGAAAATGAAATGACACAGAGTATTTTCTCTTACTGCAATTCTATTAAATTAAAAAATCTATAATAAAAAGGTGCTTGGAACAAAATAACCAAGTATTTCCATACTAAGCTCTACATTTCTAAATAATCCATTGGACAACGAAGAAATCACCTGGTAATTTTGAAAATATGTTTTGACCTAAAGTAAATAAAAATATGACAAGTCAAAATACGAGGGATGCAGGTAAGGCATTTAGTGCTTGAAGGGAAATGCATAGCTTTAAGTGGTTATGTTAGAAAAGAAAAAAAAAGTTTAAATTATGATCTAACCTTCCACCTTAACAGCCCAGAAAAATAAGAGCAAATTAAACACAAATCAAATAGAAAAAAGTGAGACTAAAAACTTAAAAACAAAAATCAATAAAATTGATCAGCAGGACTTGACCAATAAAGAAAGCAAATCACTACAGGTTCTATAGATATTAAAAAGATAATATGAGGATATTATGAAGAGCTTTATGCCAATAAATTTGTTAATTTAGATGAAATTCCTTGAACATGTGTATATGTAGATAATCTGAATAATCCTGTATCTATCAAATAACTTTAATTCTTAATTAAACTCTCCAAGAAAACTGCAAGGCAAGATGACTTCACTGATGAATTCTACCAAACATTAAAGGAAGAAATAATACCACTTTTACACAAACTTAAAAAAGAAAAAAGAGTCGGAAACTTTTCCTAACACATCTTGTAAGACCAGCAAAACCCTGATACTAAAACCAGAAAAGAAAACTAGAGTCCAATATGCTTTCTGAACCTATACATTAAAAATGTTTAACAAAACATAGGCAAATCAAACCCAGTAATACACAAAAATATAATCTACCATAACCAACTGGGGCCCATTTGAGAATGCAAATTAGTTTCATATTCAAAACATCAATTTATACAATTCATCACATTAACAGATTAAAGGAGAAAATCATATGATCATCTCAATAGACATAGAAAAGCATCTGACAAAATTCAACACCTATTCTGGATAAAAACTCTTAGCAAACTAGAATAGCAGACTGATAAAACTACTCAGCTGCAAATATGTACTACCTTTCATAGAAAAGGAAGGATGAGCAGAATCAAGAGCTGAGAACATAGAGCCAAGAGTCATGGAGAATTATTTCCAGGCCTTGAAACCCAATCAAAAAGGGTCAACATTTGCCCAGCAGAATTTCAGCACTGCAATGTCAGTGTCTTTCTTGTTTCTCAAATGTTCCCTCTTTTGTAAGGGAATGTCTATAGCTGGCCCATTACTGGATCCTGGGAGTACAAGGGCAGATAACTTGTCTCTTCAGTTTTACATACAGAAGGATTAAGAGAAATTACACCCAACGACCCTCATCCACACCTGGACCTGATTTAGATAATGAGATTCTAGACTTAGAGCAGATGCTATAACAGGATGAAACTCTTAGAGACCTAGGGAGGAAGAGAATGTATTTTGTAGGTAAAAGAGACAGGAATCACCGGGTGCCAAAGAGAAGAATTTGACAAACTTTAAGATGACCTTAATAGTCTCCACCTCCTGGTACTCACGCCCTTGTGTAATGCCCTCTCTCTGAGTGTAAGTAAAACCTGTAACTTGCTTCCAACCAATGGAATACAGCAAAGGTCATTTCTCCCGATAACATTATGTAAGATTGTAACTCATCTTGCTAGACACTCTTCCTTACCGGCTTTCATTACATGAGCACCAGTGTTGTGAGCTGCCCTATGGAGAGGCCCATGTGAGAAAAAGAGTAACCATCAGCCAAAGCCAGCAAGAAACCAAGGCCCTTAGTCTAAGAGGCTAAAAAGAACTGAATTCTGCCAACAACCACTGCATATCATTCCACAGTTGAGCCTTGAGACGAGACGAAGTCCTAGAAAACACCTTGACTGCAGCCTGTGAGGGCCTCTGAAGCAGAGAACCCATCTAAGCCATTCTTGGACTCCTGATCCACAGAAACTATGAGATAATAAGTGTATATTGTCTTAAGAGGTGCATTTTGTGGTAACTTATCACTCAGCTACTTTCTAATTTTTCTACACATAATAAAAAGGTATTCCTCAGCAATAAATAACTATACAATGCCACTGTATAATCTCATTCCCTTGAGAGAAGGCTGGACCCTGTGACTTATTTCTAATAAATACTATGCAGCAAGAGTGATCAGATGTTGCTTTTGAGATCAGGTTAACAAAAAGACTGTAGCTTCCATCTTAGGTATCGTGCCTCATTCTCTCTCTTCTCTTGGTCTCTCACTCTCTCCTAGAACAAGTTAGCTACCAGGTTGGTGGGGGGGCAGCCCTGTGGAGAGGCCCATGTGGTGAGGTACTGAGGCCTCACAACAATCATATTAGTGAGCTCAGAAGCGAATCCTCCCCAGTTGAGCCTTCAAATGAAACTGGAGTCCCAGCTGACAGTTACGCTACAAACTCACGACACTGTGGGCCAGAGGCACCCAGCTAAACCACACCCAGGTTCCTGATTCTCAGAAATCATGAGATAATAATGTTTGTTTATTAAAGGCACTAGGTTTTAGAGTAATTTGTTACACAGCAATAGATAATACAATAGATAAGCAATAGATAATAACTAATACAATATCTACACTAAAAATGACCAAATACTGAAAGAAATTTTAGACTCACTACTAGTAATATGTTGTTTTTCCCCATTAATCCATACTTTTAATACAATTCTAATAAAAATCTCAGAATTATAGAAATTGACAAGTAGTTTCTAAAATTTGTAGGGAAATGTGAAGGGCCCAGAATAGCCAGAATTTTGGGGGGAAAAAAACAGAATTGGAGGATTTATGTTATTTGATTTCAAAACTTATATAAAGCCACAGTAAGCAAAACAAAGTATGATAAGCGTAGCCAAATAAAGTAAGAGTCAAGAAATTGACTCATTTTATTTTTTTTTAAGACAGAGTCTCGCTCTGTCACCCAGGCTGGAGTGCAGTGGTCCGATCTCAGTTCACTGCAAGCTCTGCCTCCTGGGTTTACGCCATTCTCCTGCCTCAGCCTCCCGAGTAGCTGGTACTACAGGCGCCCGCCACCTCGCCTGGCTAGTTTTTTGTATTTTTTAGTAGAGACGGGGTTTCACCGGGTTAGCCAGGATGGTCTTGATCTCCTGACCTCGTGATGCACCCGTCTCGGCCTCCCAAAGTGCTGGGATTATAGGCTTGAGCCACTGCGCCCGGCCGAAATGGACTCATATTAATACTTTTTGACAAAGGCATCAAAACAATTCATTGATAAAAGGAAAGGAAACTCTTTTCAAAAAATGGTATTAGAATAATTGTATATTCACTTAAAAAATAATAAAATAAAACTTAACTCCTACTTTTCACCATGAACAAAATGTAATTTGAAGAGGATCCTAGATCTAAACATAAAAAATAAAACTATAGAGTTTTTAGAAGAAAACACTAGAGAATATCTTCGAAACTTGGGAGATAGCAAAAATTACTTAGCATAGAGAAAGCAATAACGATAAAAACTAATGTTAAACTTCACAAAATTTAAAACATCTGTTCATCACAAGATGCCATTAAGTAAGTAAATGAGCAAACCAAAGACTGGGGAAAAGATATTCATAAGGCATATTTGGCAAAGGCCTTCTATCTAGAATATGGAAGTACTCCTACAACTTAACAACGAAAAGACAGAAATTCTGATTAGTGGCGAATAAGTGTATATACCACACATCATTAATCACAAGAAAAATGCAAATTTAAACCAAAGTGAGATAGCACCAAATACACTAGAACAGCTAAAATTAAAGAATAACAGAGCAGATGTTGGTCAAGATGTGGAACAATTAAAACTCCCAGAGTGCTGACGCAAGTATACCACTTTGTGTACCCACTTTGGAAAAAGGTTTCAGCAATTCCTCATAAAACGGTGGTTCTCAAAGTGTGATTCCAGCACCAGCAGCATTAGCATCACCTGGGAAGTATTGGAAATGCAAATTCTCCAAACCCACCCAAGATATACTGATTTAAAACTCTCAAGATAGGGCCAGCAATCTGTAGTTACCGGTCCTCCAGATGATTCTGATGCATGCTAAAGTTTGAGGACACTTTCAACACAGTTAAACATGTACCTACCCTACGGCCCAGCAAATGTATTCCTTGGTGTTTACCAAAGAAATGAAAATATGTGCCCACAGAAAAGACTTGTACAAGAACGTGCATAGTTGCTTTTCTCATAACAGTCAAAAACCAGAAACAACCCAAATGTCCATCAACTTAATAGATTAAAAATTGTGGTACGGGCCAGGCGCGGTGGCTCAGGCCACAATCCCAGCACTTTGGGAGGCCAAGGCGGGTGGATCACCCAAGGTCAGGAATTTGAGACCAGCCTAACCAACATGGTAAAACCCTGTCTCTACTAAAAATACAAAAATTAGCCAAGCATGGTAGCGTACGCCTGTAACCCCAGCTACTTGGGAGCCTGAGGCAGGAGAATTGCTTGAACCCAGGGGGCGGAGGCTGCAGTGAGCCGAGATGGCACCATTGCACTCCAGCCTGGGCAACAGTGCAAGAACCCATTCCCCTGCAGAAAACAAGTGGTATATTCATAGGACACAATATATTCAATAATTTAAAAGAATGAACCATTGCTACTCTTGACAACATAAACCTCATAGGCATGTGCTAAGCAAAAGAAGCTGCAAATAGTACATGATTCCATCTGTATAAAGTTCTACAACAGACAAAAGAAACGGCAGAGGTGGAAGGCACCGACTACAGAGGGTACAAAGGAAGTTATTGGGGTAACAGAAATGCTCTCTCTCTCAACAAGAGTGTATGTATGTAAAAATTTATTGAATAGTACACAAGACTTTTATATTTCATTGCATATTTTTTTAACTGGGTGCATAGGCATCCATAGGAAATAGGATTTTCCCAGAATATGTTCTCAGAAACACTAGTCCTGAGACACGTGCATGCCATGTAAAGGAAACGTTCCACAGTCCAACAAGTTTGGGGAACAGCTGATCTTATTTCTATCTCTGGGAAATACACAAAACATAACAAGATGATGATGTTGATAATCTATAATCCAGTTAAACTTTATGCAATCTAAAATAAATAAGCTTACTTTGGAGACTATTTCACAGAAATTGTAGTTGTGACATTTATTTGTCTATTTCTTGTTTTCTTTTAATTTATCACAGTAAATCATAAGTAATGTTGGGAGACAAAACTCTCTCAAAATTGACAGTGCCAACTTCTGATGAGGAAAACTAGAAACTAATTGAAACAGACCTGAGTTTTCAAAGAATATGTCTAAAAATCATTTTAATAACAGCAAAACTGCCAAGTGACCATCAAAGTTTCTGCTAGAAAGAAACCCTGAACAATTTCCTCCAAAAAAAAAAAAAAAAAAAAAAAAAAAAAAATCCTAGCAAGCCTACAATCAAGTCTTTAGGGGAAAATCTTTATTTATTACTTTAAATATTAATTAATGTTGACTGCTTCCAGTAATACCCATTAAATTGTAGCTTTATTCCCACACAGCTAGTCATGATTTATTTTCTTATCAGAATAGGGATTGTAAAAAGTTTTATAAGACCACTGAAAGAACCGTCTAAAAAGTCTGCGAGAGGTAAGAGCATCTATATTCCCATTTGAAAATTTTTCAAAATAGTAAATTCTATTAAATCTTCTCTCCCTCTGGCAGCAGGAAAGAAGGGGAGAGAATGTTCATTCTCTTTAGGGAAATTACAGGAGGATAAGGAGTTAAAAACTTATGTCAGAGAGAAAGGAACATTAGGAAACATTTATTTCATTTTCTGATGAAGGGACAATGTAAACTTCCAAGTGATTTTCTAAGCATTAGTTTAGAATTACTCTCAGGTGGCGATTTTTCCATTTCCCTCTGTGATTCTCTACCATAGTACATTTTCATAGTGTCATAATTCAAAACTCAACTTCACCCCTTGCTAGCCGTGGGACCCTGGAAAAGACAAACTAGCTGAGCTCTGTTTCTTCATCTACAAACAGGGAATAACATTAATCTTACAAGGCTGCTGCAAAGCTTAAAATGAGATTAAAAATTAAAATAATCAGGCTGGGCACGGTGGCTCACACCTGGAAACCTGGCACTTTGGGAGGCCGAGGCAGGTGGATCACAAGGTCAGGAGTTCGAGACCAGTCTACTCAATATGGTGAAATCCTGTCTCTACTAAAAATACAAAAATTAGCCAGGCATAGTGGTGCATGCCTGTAGTCCCAACTACTTGGGAGGCTGAGGCAGAAGAATTGCTTGAACCCAGGAGGCTGAGGTTGTAGTGAGCTGAGGTCACGCTACTGCATTCCAGCCTGGGCGATAGAGCAAGACTTTGCCTCAAAAACAAAACAAAACAAAACAAAAAATAAATTAGTTAATTAAATTAAATTAAATTAAATAAGGTCCACTAAATAGGGGAGGAAGCATCTCCATACCAGATATCCAGATATCTTCTGAATAAAGATATTCAGAGTGCTGTCTGTCTTCAGGAGAAAATAAATGAGTCCAGCACAGCCAAAGAGAAACGCACCCTACATAATCACTGCTCCACTAAGGAGGGCAAAGTATGCATGCACCGCCCTTCTTGTCATGTGAAGACTTGGAAGCAACTCTAGAAGCAACATAGGTTGCTAGGTCCATTTATTTGACCTAAAATAAATAAGCTTACTTTTGAAAATATTTCACAAAATTTGTATTTTTGACATTTTTCTATTTCTTGTTTTCTTCTAACTTATTATAGTAAATCGTAAGTAATCTTGGGAGACAAACACTCTTAAAATTAACCTAGGTCCATTTCAGTGTAGATGAGAAGAAAAGACTAATTTCACAAATAGCACATAATGATAACAAAAGTTAACCTATAATAGTTCTTTCTTAAAATGCTAGAGCAAAAAGAGACAAGGAAAACAATAAATAGGGAAATGATTAAGAGTTCATCCTTATGTTTACAAGACCAGTATTTCACCAAGAATGAATTTGCATGTACTTTGTCTCACAGACCAATTGTGGCTCTAATCTTGTTTCTCCTTTAGTGCCTTATTTTCAACTTAAAATTTTTTTTAAGTTTTCCTCCACATCTTTCCAAACTCATCTGTGAGGCCAGTTTGCATTTCAATCTCCCTCTTGATGTGAGTTGGCTTTCCCTCTAAACACGTCAAAAGCAGATGTGGGCTAATGATACTCCACAAACAGATTAGTTCTAAGGCATTAAATAAATTACTGAAGTTGTTTTTTAAATAAAAAGTCACTATATGAACATCATACCAGATGGAAGATCATCCAAAGGAAATTCAAACAGTCTGGATTTGTAAACCGAATGAAAATGGAAATCCTCCTGAAATGACACAAGCAACAGTGATTAAGCATGTACAACCGAATTATCTCCAGCCTTAGGCAAACGTAGCTGGAGACCCTTAAAAGAACCACAGCTTGCCTATGCATTCTCCTGGGTTTAGAAAGGTGATCAACCATTGCCCAACCCCTCCTATTCGCTCCTGAATTCTCTCAGCACCAGAGCAATATCCAACGAGAAGAAAAATGCCTTCACAGAGAAGCCAAAGCCTATAGTAACGGAAAACAAATGAATGAATTTATTCCCCCAAGGACAAATAAGACATTTGGCAAAATGACTTAATGTTTTTTTATTACTGGTTCCTTTCATGGATTCCTGCAGCCTTTTAAAAGTCAGAGAGCTTTGGTAGGCAAAGACTACAGAGCTAACAATTTTCATAGTATTGGGGAGCAGGATGTCTGGTATAAATAAATGTCCAAAGTGGACCCTGTTCTGAAATTCAAGTGTCATACAAGCTATATTAAAAAGCAAGAGATAAAAAGTCATATTTTTCTTCTAAAAAGTTAATAAACACTCAAATATAATTTCATCTGGCTTTATCCAATTACTAAAAAAAAAAAAAAAAAAATTAGAATGTCATAGGTTTCATATTATCTTAAAAAAATCATACTGTCAAGCAAAGTGACAAGACAGGCAGCAGTGGGTACCCATAAAATAATATACAATACAGAGAATTTCCCAAACAAGATGGTTTATGGGTGACAAAATCATGTACGTTTCTTGAAAGGATTTGCCTCTCTGCTTGACTAATGTTGTGTAATACAAGGAAGAACATTTGTACGTACAGAGATAGAATGAAAGTGTATTATGTTTCTCTGTAGTCTATAATATTAATTCAACTTCTTCTAATTTGTGGGAAATGAATGTTTCAGCTAAAGTGAGGGAGAGGATTAAGTTGACTCAGGTTTCTCTAAACTTCATCAGCACAGAGCCTTAAAAGGAACAGACAACAGAGAAAAATCTGGAATCTAGAAAAGAGAGGAGAGGTGAAAAATCACAGACCTGTGGATTTGATCTGTTATGGACTGAATGTGTGTGTGTCCCCAAAATTCTCATATTGAGACCCTGGCACCCAGGGTGACTCTGTCTGGAGATAAGGCCTGTGAGGGAGTGATAAATCTTAAATGAGGTCATAAGGGTAAGATCCTCATTCAGTATAGCTGGAACCCTTATAACAAGAGGAGACAACCAGAGTTCTCTCTCTCTCTCTGCCATGGGAGAGCACAGTGAGAAGGCAGCCGTCTGCAACTCAAGCAAAGAGCCCTCACTAGGTGTCAACCATGCTGGCACCTTGGACTTTCCATGCCCAGTACTGAGATAAAGATAAAAGTTTCTGTTGGTTAAGCAACCCAGTCTACAGGATTTTGTTATGGTAGCCAAGTCAGACTAAGAAAGATCATAACACATTAGGGTGGAGATGGAAACAAAGGTTTCAGAACACCTGAAAGGGAAAGTATTATATTTCCAAAATAAAAGCGAAAGAAACAAAAGAAATTTTCTGTTTGTTTGTTTGTTTTGGAGATAGAGCCTCTCTCTGTCGCCCGGGCTGGAGTGCAGTGGCAGGAGGTTCAAGCAATACTCCTGCCTTAGCCTCCCAAGTAGCTGGGATTATAGGCACATGCCACCACACCTGGCTAATTTTTGGATTTTAGTAGAGACAGGGTTTCACCAAGTTGGCCAGGCTGGTCTCGAACTCCCGACCTCATGCCCGCCTCAGCCTCCAAAAGTGCTGGGATTACAGGTGTGAGCCACCACACCTGGCAAGAAATTTTTAAAAAAAACACTTGTGGTTTTGACTTACTCAATATTTTGTTTAAAATATACAGACAGTCCCCAACTTACATGTTTTTGACTTTATGATGCATTTATCAGGGTATTAAATATATTTTTGACTTATAATATTTTTAACTTATGATAGATTTATCAGGACACAGACCCATCATAAGTCAAGGAGAATCTGTACATATGTTTACTATCTTAACCCTAAACAATATAAAAATGAAATAAAGTAGAAAAAAAAGGAGAGGAGAAAAGCTCTCAGCACAAACATTTCCATTTGCCACAACAAACAGAAGGAGCACTTACTTGAGTAGTGTCATTTTCTTCTGGCTCAATGAGATATGTGTGGTTCCCGTCATAGAACATCCCACTGCCAATGACAAGAAAATAATTAGGCATGGCTATCGACTCTCATCCCAGAACAAGATCATTTTAAAATCAGCAGCAGCCAGAGGACCCATTTGCTTCTCAATGCCCATTTCCCAGTCCCATCCATCACCTCCAGATACACCACACACACCACTGAGAGGGAAAGGCCCCTCCTTCCGATTCCTTACAGGTAGAGTCCCCTCATCCTCACCTGACCCCGTGCTCAGGATTGCCATGCTCTAGCTGTTGCCCATCACTCCTCTGTCTAACATAGAATTCCCAGATTTTCATATGCAAAAAGCCACCTGGAGAGCTAGTAAAAACGCACGTCTTTCAGGACTCTTCTCAGATTTCTGGACTGGAACCCAGGAAACTGCATTTTAAATAAGCTCCAGGTGATCCTGAGGCAAGTTTTCAGGGACTATACTGAGAATGACCGACCTACCATAAACATGGAAGATGCTCTAGTAACAAGAGCTAACATATTTGAACAACGTGCCACAAGCTAAATACTTTACACTCATTTAATCTTTTCCACAAATCTACAAGGGAAGTACAACGACTATCCTTATTTTACAGGTAAGGAAACTGAAACCCAAAGAGATAAAGTAACTTGCCAAATTGGAATAGAGCCCAGACAAATGGGACCATGAACTGCCCATTTGCAACCTGCTACCTACCTGCATTCATGCATTCATGCATTCAATCAACATGTTTACAGAGCACCTACAATGCACTGTTGTAGGTGCTGGGGACACAATAGCAAACAAAACAGACCGATTATCTGTCCTTGTGGTACTGATGAGTATTCTAGGGAGGACATACTATATATAGACAGAGAGAGACAGTGACAAATTCTAGGGAAGAAAATAATCAGGTGAAGGGCAATAAATGGTGCCAGAGGGCTGTGGGGGTCATACCAGCTGGGCACCTCCTAGGGCCTTGGCTTTTACTCTAAGAGAGATGAAGAGCCACTGCAAAGTTCTAAGCAGAGGGGAAATACAAACTTCCTTAAGTTTTATAATGATCATGCCGGCTTCTGTGTTACAATAATTTTTAGCACAGCAAGGATAGAAGTAGGGAAGTTACTGCAATAATCCAGGTGAAAGAAGGTACTGGCTTAGATCGGAGCAGTAATAGTGGAGGTGGTGAGAACTGGTCAAATTCGGGATATATTTTGAAAGTAGAACCAATAGGATTTATTAATGGATTTGAAATGAAGTATGTAAAACAGAGAAGAGTTAGGGAAGACTCCAAGTTTTGACCTGAGCAACTGGAAAAACAGACGTGTCATTTAACAAGATTTAAAAAAAAAGATGTGACGGAGTGAGACCCTGTCTCAAAAAAAAAAAAAAAAAAAAAAGAAGGGGGGGAGGGGAGATGCAGAAGGAACTTATTGGGATGGGCCTAGGGAAGCAGGGAGCAGAGGGAAGCATGCAAATTCTTTAAGCGTTCAGTTCTGAGCTGGGCATGGTGCTCACATCTGGAATCCCAACACTTCGGAAGAAAAAGTGGGGGGAATCACATGAGGCCAGGAGTTTGAGACCAGCCTGGGCAACGTAGTGAGCAGCAAGACTCTCTCTCTACAAAAAGTTTTTAAAAAGTTAGCTGGGCCTGGCGATGCACACCTGTAGTCCCAGCTACTTGGGAGGCTTAGGTGGGAGGATCACCGGAGCCCAAGAGTTCAAGGCTGCGGTGACTGATGACTGTGCCACTGCACTCCAGCCTGGGTGACAGAGCAAGACCCTATATTTCTTTTTTTTTAAAAAAAAATCCATTTTGGACCTCGTAGGCTGGGGGTGGCTACCAGCCATCTGCGAAATCCTCTGGAGAGCACTTAAATATACAAATGGCCTCAACTCCCACTCAGACAGATTCTGATAGCTGCTGCTTTTAGAAGAACATGATCCTTTTACTGAGATCAGGCCCTTTATGATGTTAAAGAAACTTGTCTTATCATTCAGGCATCTGAAGGTAGCAAAGCTATGAGCTTCTGTGGTAATTTTTTAGTTTTTGGTAGAAATGACTATATGACAGCCAAGCTCCTAAACATAAACTAGTATTTGTTTTTCATTGAAGACTTAGTGAAACTGGTGAAATTCCATGAGCTATAATTATAATGGCCTCCAAGTTCTGCCTCTATCCAAATTCTTTCATTCCTACTATAACATCTTCCACATGTCCTCAATTTCTATATACTCACAGGATGACTGTTCTCACAGCTGCACTGTTTTCAGCCACATGTACTTTCTGAATTTGGATGACATTCTATTTGGAATTTAAAGATAAACAGATGCAGTTTGTAAGACATTACTGACAATATGTGCCCAAGGAGTCAGACGGAGAGCCTTTCAAAAAAGTAGACCAAATATGGCAAGGAGTATCTCTCTACCCTTGCTGAGAACTAGCCAGATTCATCCAGAAAGTCATATGAAACCATCACACTTTGCCAAAATTCATGTGGCAACACCAACAAAGTAGCAAGCAGATTATTTTGTTAAAATAGTACTGAGTGTTATTTATCCTTACATTAGGTTAATGTCCAATGGGAAAGTCATTTCTTTTTAGTGGACTTAAATATCATGTAAGCAATATGAAGACAACAGATTCTGACACTGTATCTCAGAAGACTCTAGATTGCTATATGATAATGTGCCATTATTAATTCCTTAATAATGAAAAAATACTTGTGTTTTATATGCTTTGAGAACCGAAATATTTTTGTTTATTTATATAAATCCTTTTATATTGAGTCCATAATAGTATACTTGACAAAAACCTATAGCTAAGACCAAGTCATCACAGACCAATTGAGCTAAAATTTCAAAAGGTTTTATCAAAATAAGACTTTGAAAGGAAAAAAACCATTCTTACAAATTTCCACAAGAGGGCAATAAACTCACATTTAACTCCATTCTTTAAGGTTCCCACAGTAACAAGATTTTTGTCATATCACCAAACACACCAAAACCAAAACATTGCGTATTAGTCCTTTGACTCTGAACAAATGTGACCTTGCAGTTTCTTTATGGGAAAGATATACAAATCTGATTTTCCCTTATTTATGTTATTCAACTGATTTAAGAAATCAAAAATGAAAAAAAATACGCACTTGGTAATTTATAAAGGATGAGTCATGGATGACATAATACATCTCATATCTAAACCACTGTAATTGGGACAACATACATTATTCACTATTTCATAACATTGCCCCAAAATATTTCTTCCAGAAGTTTTTGTTCAGAAGGTAAAGTTAAGATGAGAAGTAATAATTACTAAATAACAAGATAATACAAGGGTATATTTATCCTACGTGCTCATAAAAGTCTAAGAAAGCTTAAAATGGTCATACACAATTCTGACAATGTTCCAAGATGCATGATAGGTTTTCTGTTTATTTAGTTTCAAATAAAAACATTTTTAAAAGGAGAAGTAAAATCTACTTAATTAAAATAACCCTGTAATCCCAGCACTTTGGGAGGCTGAGGTGGGCAGATAACGAGGTCAGGAGTTCAAGACCAACCTGGTCAACATGTCAAAACCCTGTCTCTACTGAAAATACAAAAATTAGATGGGTGTGGTGGCAGGCACCTGTAATTCCAGCTACTTAGGAGGCTGAGGCACAAGAATGGCTTGGACCTGGGAGGCGGAGGTTGCAGTGAGCTGAGATCGTGCCACTACACTCCAACCTGGTGAAAGAGCGAGACTCCATCTCAAAAATAAAATAAATAAAAATAAATAGCTAAGGCAGGATTCTGAGTTCTATTCCTGATCCAGTTACTATACAATCTCCTAAAAGTTATTTTTCCTTGGGTTTTGTTGACACAGAGTCTCACTCTGTCGCCCAGGCTGGAGTGCAATGGCATGATCTCAACTCACTGAAACCTCTGCCTCCTGGGCTTAGGTGATTCTCCTGCTTCAACCTCCCAAGTAGCAGGGATTACAAGTACCCACCACTATGCCCAGCTAAATTTTGTGTTTTTAGTAGAGACAGGGTTTCATCAGGTTGGCCAGGCTGGTCTCAAACTCCTGACCTCAGGTGGTCCACCCACCTCAGCCTCCCAAAGTGAAATACGAAATTAGCCAGCCATGGTGGCAGGTGCCTATAATCGCAGCTACTTGGGAGGCTGAGGCAGGAGAATCACTTGAGCCTGGGAGGCGGAGGCTGCAGTGAGCTGAGATCATGCCACTGCACTCCAGTCCATGGGACAGAGTGAGACTCTGACAGAAAAGAGTGAAAGAAAGAATGAATGAATGAATGAATGAACAAATGAACAAATGAATGAAAGAACAAAAGAAGAGAGAAGAGAGATGAGAAGAGAAGAGAAGAGAAAGGAAAGGAAAGGAAAGGAAAGGGAAGGGAAGGGAAGGGAAGGGAAGGGAAGGGAAGGGAAGGGAAGGGAAGGGAAGGGAAGGGAAGGGAAGGGAAGGGAAGGGAAGGGAAGGGAAGGAAAGGAAAGGAAAAGGAGGGCATGGTGGCTCACGCCTGGGATTACAGGGGTGAGCCACTGTGCCCGGCCTAAAAGTTATTTTTCAATCTTTCTTTATATGACTATAGTAGGATTACCAACAGGTATCACTCTTAGGTTCTCAGGTCCACTTATAGCCCTTAGAAGGCACAAATATCTTCTCTCTGATTCTGACAACATTGAGCCCATTTGGAAAACCAGAAGGCAGACTGGAATGAGTACTGAGAAAGATGCTGACACTGTGACTTTAGATTGAGATTTTGAGAGAGAGAAAGGAAAACAACCACCTCATTCATTACCCTCCAATATACACTTGCTGTCACAAATGGGGACAGGTCTCACTGTACTATTCCTAGGTGACAGATGTGCTTGTCTTGAGCTCAGATGTAACAATTTTACTGCTGAAAAGGACTTCAATGTTTCTTTTTCCTAATAAGAAAACAGGGACTGCCCGATATTAAGATGGATTCCATGTCTGTAAAAACTTCTTTCTTCAAATAATGTATTTAAAGTAAATAAATGTACACCTTTATTCACAGTCGTCTTTTAGCACAAACAAGGAAATGGAAGTCTTCCATGCTCTCAGGCATATGGCCTCCTATCTTTGGTTATTTAACTTACCCTTATATTCTTCTTTGCTTTCTGCCTAATATGCTTACTCCCAGATCCTGACCAGAGGTGTCACTCAGGCAGACTAGCTAGATTTTCTGGCCGTGTCCATTAGCTCTTTCCTAGATTTAGGATCTGTCAGTGTAACCCGCTCCCTTGGATATGCTATTCCAACCTATTGCACTCCACCGTCTTCGGGTGGCATGTCTCCGGAGCCCTTAGGTGCTACCTGTTCTTCAGTGACAATGCTTAGCTTGCATTTTTTCCCTTTTTTCTCTCTCTCTCTCTAAAAAAAAAAAAAATCAAATATACCTAAGGGGTTCTACATCAGGAAATGGGCTAGATTTGGACTCCCCATGAGACTGTGAACTCCCAGGACTTGTGTTTCAATCGCCTTAATATTCCTAGGGTTGGCACCCAGGAAACACCCAGTAACTGCTTGTTAGATGAAAAGCCACATATCTAACTTGGTAACAAAAAGGAATTATTTTAAAGTTCCTCAACGAAAATTTAACAAAACTAAAGTGCTGGCTGGTTCTGTGACAAAAATTAAAACACACAAGAAGGTAGCTTTATAAGGGGTTACAAAACAAGTAAGAAACAACTACCTGTGCATTATCATTATCGACAGGATGGAGGAAGTGGACGTATTCCCATGTTAAACATCAGCAAACATTATTCGATAGAGAAGGTTATGAGAAGGAAGCAAGGCCCTGAGGAAGGATGAACTTTGTTCCTTGGAGATCTCTGAGAAACGACAGACCCTCCCACAGTTTTGCTATGAGTTAGGTGGGATTCAGGCTGAAAAAAGGGGCAAAGACATGTGCGCTCTTGAGGTCACGAGAAGCCTTTTCTCTTTGTGTAAGGAGACAAGAGTTACCATTTACTGAAACTTCTATTATTTGAGGAAAACATAAAAACATATGAAGAAGGAATAGGGGTATTTCAAGGGGCTAAACATCCACAGAAACAGACACCGAAGTTAACCCAAAACACTCCTGTCTGAATTTGGATGAAACTAGAAAAATGCTTCAAATATTATTTTAAGGTATCACTGTGAAATTCAAAAGCCTCTGTTTTCTGCGACTCTAATTTTATTGAATTTTTTTGAGATGGAGTCTAGCATCATCTTAATGTATCCTTCTTGTCTTTTTCTTGACTATATATGTTTTCTTTCTTTTGCAAAATGTAGACATTTTCTTTTCTTTCTTTCTTTCTTTTTTTTTTTTTTTGTAATCAGAGTCTCACTCTGTCCCACAGGCTAGAGTACTGTGGCATGCATGGCCTCGGCTCACTGCAACCTCCGCCTCACAGGTTCAAGCGATTCTCCTGTCTCAGCCTCCCAAGTAGCTGGGATTACAGGCTCCTGTCAGCATGCCAGGCTCATTTTTGTATTTTTAGTAGAGATAGGGTTTCACCATGTTGGCCGGGCTGGTCTCGAACTCCTGACCTCAGGTGATCCACCACCCTCGGCCCCCCAAAGTGCTGGGATTATAGGCATGAGCCACCAAGCCCGGCCATTTGCAATCCTGATTTAAAAATCTGCTTGGTTAGAAAAGGCCTTTGACAAAATTAAACCGCCCTTCATGCTAAAAACTCTCAATAAATTAGACATTGATGGGATGTATCTCAAAATAATAAGAGCTATTTATGACAAACCCACAGCCAATGTCATACTGAATGGGCAAAAACTGGAAGCATTCCCTTTGAAAACTGGCACAAGACAGGGATGCCCTCTCTCACCACTCCTATTCAATATAGTGTTGAAAGTTCTTGCCCAGGGCAATCAGGCAGGAGAAAGAAATAAAGAGTATTCAATTAGGAAAAGAGGAAGTCAAATTGTCCCTGTTTGCAGATGACATGATTGTATATTTAGAAAACCCCATCGTCTCAGCCCAAAATCTCCTTAAGCTAATAAGCAACTTCAGCAAAGTCTCAGGATACAAAATTAATGTGCAAAAATCACAAGCATTCTTATACACCAGTAATAGACAGAGAGTCAAATCATGAGTGAACTGCTGCTTCACAATGGTTGAACTAGTATACAGAATGTGAAGCATTCACAACTGCTTCAAAGAGAATAAAATACCTAGGAATCCAACTTATAAGGGATGTGAAGGACCTCTTCAAGGAGAACTACAAACCACTGCTCAAAAAAATAAAAGAGGACACAAACAAATGGAAGAATATTCCATGCTCACAGATAGGAAGAATCAATATCATGAAAACGGCCATATTGCCCAAGGCAATTTACAGATTCAATGCCATCCCCATCAAGCTACCAATGACTTTGTTCACAGAATTAGAAAAAACTACTTTAAAGTTCATGTGGAACCAAAAAAGAGTCCGCATTGCCAAGACAATCCTAAGCCAAAAGAAGAAAGCTGGAGGCATCATGCTACCTGACTTCAAACTATACTACAAGGCTACAGTAACCAAAACAGCATGGTACTGGTACCAAAACAGAGATATGGACCAATGGAACAGAACAGAGGCCTCAGAAATAATACCACACATCTACAGCCATCTGATCTTTGAGCAGCCTCACAAAAACAAGAAATGGGGAAAGGATTCCATTAATGCTGCTGGGAAAACTGGCTAGCCATAAATAGAAAGCTGAAACTGGATCCTTTCCTTACACCTTATACAAAAATTTATTCAAGATGGATTAAAGACTTAAATGTTAGACCTAAAACCATAAAAATCCTAGAAGAAAACCTAGGCAATACCATTCAGGACATAGGCATGGACAAGGACTTCATGTCTAAAACACCAAAAAAGCAATGGCAACAAAGCCAAAATTGACAAATGGGATCTAATTAAACTAAACAGCTTCTGCACAGCAAAAGAAACTACCATCAGAGTGAATAGGCAACTTACAAAATGGGAGAAAATTTTTGCAATCTACTCATCTAACAAAGGGCTAATATCCAGAATCTAAGAAGAACTCAAACAAGTTTACAAGAAAAAAACAAACGATCCCATCAAAAAGTGGGCAAAGGATATGAACAGATACTTCTCAAAAGAAGACATTTATGCAGCCAACAGACACATGAAAAAATGCTCATCATCACTCGCCATGAGAGAATTGCAAATCAAAACCACAATGAGATACCATCTCACACCAGTTAGAATGGCGATCATTAAAAAGTCAGGAAACAACAGGTGCTAGAGAGGATGTGGAGAAATAGCAACACTTTTACACTGTCGGTAGGACTGTATACTAGTTCAACCATTGTGGAAGACAGTGTGGCAATTCCTCAAGGATCTAGAACTAGAAATACCATTTGATCCAGCCATCCCATTACTGGGTATATACCCAAAGGATTATAAATCATGCTGCTATAAAGACATATGCACACGTATGTTTATTGTAGCACTATTCACAATAGCAAAGACTTGGAATCAACCCAAATGTCCATCAGCGACAGACTGGATTAAGAAAATGTGGCACATATACATCATGGAATATTATGCAGCCATAAAAAAGGATGAGTTCATGTCCTTTGTAGGGACATGGATGAAGTTGGAAACCATCATTCTGAGCAAACTATTGCAAAGCCAAAAAACCAAACACCGCATGTTCTCACTCATAGGTGGGAATTGAACAATGAGAACACTTAGATACAGGAAGGGGAACATCACGCCTGTTGTGGGGTGGGAGGAGTGGGGAGGGATAGCATTAGGAGATATACCTAATGTAAATGACGAGTTAATGGGTGCAGCACACCAACATGGCACATGTATACATATGTAACAAACCTGCATGTTGTGCACATATACCCTAGAACTTAAAGTGTAATAATAATAAAAAAATCTGCTTGGTTTATAAAACACAAAATAGAAAAAAAAAATCAGATCCATCACTGATTTAAAATTATTTCTTGACACAAAATAGGGATATCTACTATAGTGCATTCATACTAAAGAAAATAAATTATTGAAAAAATAAACAGTACAAATACTTTTTGAACACTTACTGAAGTCCATGGCATGTTGACAATGCAACAAATGAGGCAGGGTTTCCTCGGATATGGCCCTGGTAGTAACAGTGCTCTCCTCCCTGAAAACAGAAATAAAGAATGTAAGCCTTTGTATCACAAGGAGAATCAGCTGCTTCATTTCACAGGAGGTTTCTACTCACAATGTACCTCCACATCTAGAGCTCTGCATGATATTTCATTATTCAGATTAGCATTATCAAACCTTTTCTAACAGAATTATTCATAAACACTCTTGAGTGAGCTGACTCCAAATCAAGATTCAGGGAAATAAAAGTTGACTTAACCTTTCTTTTATGTAGGTGATATTAGAGGAACAAAGAAAGAGATATTGAAATACACATGGGGAGTCAGGCACAGTGTCTCATATCTATAGTTTCAATGCTTTTGGAGGCGAGGCAGGAGTTCAAGACCAGCCTGAGCAACATAGCAAGACCCTGTCTCTATACAAAAAAAATTTACAAATCAGATAGATGTGGTGGCATGCATCTGCAGTCGTAGCCCCTTGGCAGGTTGAGGCAGGAGGATCATTTGAACCCAGGAGTTGGAGGCTGCAGTGAGCTGTGATTTTGCCACTGCACTCCAGCCTGGACAAAAAGAGTGAAATTCTGTCTCAAAAGAAAAAATGAAAAAAATAAGAAAATAAAGGAAATACGTATGTGGCCCTTGCACCAAAGTTTAATCATCTGCTTTCCTAGTTATAAGAAATTCAACCATGGGCCAGGTGCAGTGGCTCACGCCTGTAATCCCAGCACTTTGGGAGACTGAGGTGGGTGGGTCACTTGAGGTCAGGAGTTCCAAACCAGCCCAACCAATATGGTGAAACCCTGTCTCTAGTAAATAAAAATACAAAAATTAGCCAGGTGTGGTGGCGCATGCCTGTAATCCCAGTTACTCGGGAGGCTGAGGTAGGAGAATCGCTTGAACCAGGGAAGTGGGGGTTGCAGTGAGCCGAGATGGCACCACTGTACTCCAGCCTGGGCAACAGAGACGCTGTCTCCAAAAAACAAAAAAAGCAACTCAATCATGAGCAGCAGCAAAGCAATGCTCTTTTACACAAAGCTAAGTAAAAATGAATATAAATCATTTGAGAGTCAGTAAATTATATTGATGGAGGAAATGCTTGTTTTTACAGTGTTTATATCAAAACTTGACTATCAGATAAGCAAGTTCATACCATTCTTTTCTCAAACCAGCAATGGCTTTAACTGGTAAGCAATTTATGGGCAGCATTTTAAATTGTGAAGTTTTTCTTAGCATCCAATTGCATTAACAAGATTCTACTAACAGAGATTCACTTATTTGGTTAAATGTGCCTGGAAAGGTAAGAAGTTAAATCTTCTGCCATCTTAGGATGTCACTTTTGAATACTTACTACTCAGAGTGCAGTTCAGAGACAAGCAGCATTGACATCACTAGGAGCTTGTTAAAAATGCAGAATCTCAGGCCCCACCCGAAACCTACTGTATGAGAATCTGTATTTTAACAAGTCCCTAGGTGATTCATATGCACATTAAAGTTTGAGAAGCTCTTCTCTAAATGACCTCTTCCCATTCCATCACTAATCTCCTATTTCTTCAGTAGCTGAAAACTTCTAATTAAATTGATTCACTGAGATACGAAAGAGTGAAACAGAAAGGACTGATAGGATGGGTGGTTTAAAGAGGCAAATGTTACCTACTTCACAGTAGGACTTAAGGACTAACACTACTTAAAATGTTCAGTGTTTCACAAATGGAGGAGAGAAAACAGAAGGACATGGAGATGTAATAGGCTGAAGACATTTTCTCCACCAAAATCCAAGGAAACCAGCCTAGCCTGAGACTACTGATCCTTGTGAGATTATCCCACAGAAGCTGGTAACTCTCAGCTTTAGGGAGTGGGTGGAGAGCAGGTAAAATGGTACACAATGCAATCCCTGACCTTAAACCAGCTCCAAATTCCCAGGGGAGCCACTGACCATCATGAACTGAGGACTGTGGTTGCATTTAATGGAGAAGATGGAACCCAGAAGACCACAGAGACTTGGGGGCTGAAACAAGTCCTAGACACTAGAACACGGGGCCATGACTTCATGTGGAGCGCCAGTGTAGTGTAGATGTTAACAATGTGAGCTATTGGCTCCTTCCCTTACCAGCTATGTAATCTTAAGCAAATTACAGAGACTGCCCATGCCTCAGTTTTCTCATCTGTCAATTGGAGATAATTATCTCACAGGGATGTTATGAGGATTACACGAGCTAATAGACATAAAAGAGTTTAGAGTAATGCTTGGCTCATAGGAAGTACTCAACAAATGTTTGCTGCTATTATAATTACTGTCTGTCAGTGTTCTCAATTTACATACACAATCACACTAAATCTTCATATCAATCCTACAAAGAAATATTCTTATCCCTCTTCTACATAGGAACCACAATCTCTGAGACTGTGGTTGTCTGCCTGGGGAGCTGCCAAGTAGGGATGAAAACTTTAGGTGAGTACAAAGCCTGTGTCCTATCCCCTATTGTTGAACCTCGAACCTATGAGTTATGCAAGGCAAATCTAAACTTTCTCTTAGGCTGGTTTATTCTTTTATTCTGTTGCTTTGTCAGCAGGGCTAAGGGTAAATTTAACAAAAGTTACAATAGTGTGTGTTGGGCTGTTGGACTGGTGAACAGTCCATAGATCAGATTCTGAGTGTATGAGAGGACATTATCATTTAGATGCCCCTGATTTCCTGGATACATCTAATTGGATCAGAGATCAAAATTCTAGCTTTGCGTTGGCCAGACATAAAAAGTCAACAGTCAACAGATGACCTGATAAAGACAGAACTCTGTCTATAAGTGTTTCCTGATATTGGACAGTGACTAACTGAATCAGATCTTCTCCTCTTAGAAGTCTGAGCCTCATAGCAATGAAGATAGTAGAAACAAAGATAAGAAAGTAGAAACAAACATAAATAAAGAGAAGTAGAAACAAAAGAATAATCTCAGGAATTATGGTATCAGACTAGAAAACAATGGAAATTGATAGTCATGAGGATATATGACAGTGTCAAAGCATACTATTTTATAAATTACTAAAGTTTTCTTCAAAAACACAACTCTGGAAACATGTCATATTAAATCATAAAAAGGACAAATAATCCATTTTTTAAAAACGTTCCTCCATTATATTGGGGAGAGTTATATAGATGAGTCAACAATGGAAAACACTATTTCACTAATCTCTGATCTGAAAAATAGGAGTCAAGCCAAAAACAGCATATGATCAGGACCCATCTGCACAAAAGCCTAACGTGGCAAATGAAGCAAAGAGCTCAGTATGGTTGAATCATTATTAAATGTTTCCATGACACTACAGCAGAGGCATAAACACCAGCGGAAAAAAATCTCAATTTGCATTACTACAATTCAAATCTTGAGGTCTCAACTGGTGGCATATGTAATTATTAGAAATAATGGTGAAAGTTCAATTTTGTGCTGTAATATTTTTCAGGGATAATTAATCATAAGTCAATAATTATTTAACCTAAGAAGTAATGAAGTTTTTATTTCCTTTAACATGCCTAGAAATATTTTTTAGTCCAAGAGATAGGCTGTTAAAGGGCTTTCTTAATTTATATAAACTATAACATTAAATATAAATTTAATATTTTTATTTTATAAAGAATTATTTTATCTATTAATACACATGTGGTGCAAAAATTCTAAGAATTGAAAGGGTACATAGTGAAGAATAAAAAAACTCCCTTCACATATACTATTCAAGCTGTAGATGCCTTCTAAATGGTAAGCATTTTTGATGCATTTTGTGTACCATGTCAAGAATAGTCTATGTATATTCAAGTAGATGCATATATACACACACACATATATCCTTTTCACTTCACAAATAGTTTTATACTATGTACACTGTTCAGCCACTTGACTTTTTTTTTCTTAAGGTAAGTTTGGCATCCTTCTATATCAATATCGTATTTTTCAATGATGGCATACTATTCCATTATGGGGGTGAACTATAATTCATTTAAACAGTCCTGTACTAATGGACATTCAGATAATCTCCTTTTTTGCTGTCATAATGTTGCAACGAACATCCTTTCATATGTTCCTGTGCACTTCTATCAGTATATATGCAGGATAGAGTACTAGACATGGACCTGGGAGGTCAAAGAATAGGCATATTTTAAATTTTAATAACTAATGGGACAGATATAATTATATTTTTTGCACTTATATGTTTTAGAATATGCACTGCATTTGAAAATCATAAACTGCATTTTACTTAAAAATTATCTATTTCAGTAAAGACCACTAACAAAAAAACTTTCTCAAATCTTATCAATTATAAAGGTTCTCCATGTCTTCATATGACTTTT
Source organism: Piliocolobus tephrosceles (assembly GCF_002776525.5). NCBI lineage: Eukaryota > Metazoa > Chordata > Mammalia > Primates > Cercopithecidae > Piliocolobus > Piliocolobus tephrosceles. Next base: position 84,195,678 of record NC_045441.1, read on the forward strand.
GAGGAAAAGTCAAAAGTATGCTATATGGAAGTAAGTACTATATACAATAATCTGAGACAGATGTTGCAGGAAAAGAGAAAAGCCTTTTGGGCTTTTCCTAACAGAGTTGGGCTCTTTATCAGACTGCCAGTCATAGCTTTATTCCTTATTGTCTCTTTTGTTCCAGAAATAAATCCACTGTCCTTGAAACTTTCTTCATACGCCTTGATCTAACAACATAGCCATAAAAATACAAATGTTTATTTTTACCTAATTAGATAGCTATAGCTAAATGTATATCTACCTCTATAAAAATGAACATGATAGTTCATATGTCTATTATTGGTTTATCTTCCTAATGGGAGAAAAATTTACTGTAATTTTTTATTCTAAGAACGTCAAAATAATCATTTATTTATAAAATTCAAAGACATACCACATTTTTATTAAACAGATAGCAAAATCTCAAAGGAAAAGTGGAATTTATTATAAATATGATGAGATGATAACACAAAGGAGGTTACACAGCCTGGACCATAAAACGAGGAAAACCTAATAAAGGGAAACAATTGGAGCGTAACTGTAAGACCGCAGTCATGCGCCCTCTATCAAGGTCCTCAAAGGAAACTAGATTTTGACGGCTCTAAAATGGGCCAGGACCACCTCCTCCAAATAGCCTTCTCAAATTCCCTTCTCATAAATTACTTCCTGCCAACCCCTCCTTCTCTGAATTTTCATAGTATTTTTCAACCATACTGCAATCTCTTCCTACCTGAATGCCTGTTTCTGTGTTACTTCTCCAACAGACTATTATCTCCCTTCAGAGAAGCACACTTGCCTGATTTATGTTCATATATCCACACATGCTACTGGAAAGAAAACCTCCCTAAATATCCAATTCCTCACCAATAAACTAGAGATAATATCTACTCCAGCTGTGTCATAAGGATATGCAGGAGATTCCATGAGATAACAATGTAAAGTACACTGTAAAGTGCTATATAAACAGGTGAGGGAGGTGTAGTCAACCAATATTTAGGGATACTATAATGTCCCTTGAGCTGTGATTCTCAAACTTTGTTAAGAATAACTATTTGAGACATTGATTTATAATGCAGATACTGTCTCTTGCCCAGAGAGTTTGTGCAGGCAGCTCTGAGGTAAGACCTAAGAATCTGCATTGTAACAAATACTCCGTGTTTTTCTTGTTCCAGGAATACCCCTAGAGGGGAGGTTCTCAACCTTTGTTGCATTTCAGAGTCACCTGGGAGCTTTTAAATTCCAATGCCCATGACTTACTCCCAACTATCTAAATCACAGTCTCGGGTCCAGGCATCAGCATCTGTTAAAATCTTCCAAATGACTGAATACAAATTCAGTGCCTGAGAACCCTTGCACAAGAGAAATGCTCCTCAAAATAGCAGTTCCCAAAACTGACTCTCAGAAGTACCATGGTAGGCTTTCTAAAGCAACTGATGCCCAGGCCTTCCCTCAGGCCTGCCGAATCACAATCTCCAAGGAGGTAGGGCCCCAGGTTTCTTATAGTGTAAAAAGTTCCTCTACGTGATTTTGATGATCAAATCTGGAATTGTTAACCCTAAAAATATTCAATACAAAACTGTCCCCAGGCAAAGGATACAGAAAGATCTTTCGGCGAATGGAAGTATCTACTATATCCTGGACATCCTGTTTAGTGAATTACATGACAGTTCATGACAACTGATGAGGTATTACTTCCCCCCTTTTACAAGTGAGAAACCATAGACTGAGAGAGATCATCCACACCCAGGTATGCCTGCTACAAAGTCAAGGTTATTTACACCAGTGGTTCTCAAAGAGTAGTTTTCAGAACAATAGCATCAGCTTGCTAGAAATGCAAATTTATCAAGCCTCGCTATAGCCTTCCTGAGAAGCTCGGAGGATGCAGCCTACCCAACTGTAATTCAGCCAAACCTTCAGGTGATTTTACTGCACTCTGAAGTTTGAGAACAACTGCTTTACATTACTCCCATTTCTGATTCTGAAGCTCCTCACTGCTGAGCTCACTGAAATCTTACACTAGTTCCTGAGCTGACCCTTCCTGACACAGAAAGAATGTACTCCACTCTGTTTCTTGTTCCTCAAAAAACAGCTGGCTTTATCAGAAACATAATGGAAGGTAAGAGGTGAGATAAGAATATTAAGGAAGAGCAGAGCTGTTTATTTTTGCTGGTGCTGATCATAGGATAACATGCAGGATGCTTTGGCCTGGATCAAAGGTGCTAGAAAAACCAAACTTCCAGTTTGCCTGGCGCAAAGGAGTTTCCCAGGATACTGGTAATTCAGTGCTACATCTATGAAAGTCACAGGCAGATAGGAACAGTTTGGTCATGCTAAAAGGGTCAGGGCCAGTGTAGGCACCTCCAGATCAAAATACCCACCTCTGCAACTCTTGTTCTCCTGCTGTGTTCACTGAATCATAGTCTTCTCCCCCTCCATGGGCACTGGTCCTAGAACCAGCCTCCGCCATGCAGTTGGGGAAGCTCATGCCAGTCACCCTCTTCCACAAGTGGGACCCTTTCTCACCCCGCCCTAGCACAGTAGTTGCCAACCCTGGCAGCATATTGTAACACATGGGAAGCTCTTTTTAAAAA
>NC_045441.1:84198299-84239357 GCF_002776525.5 Piliocolobus tephrosceles
GCTTACACCTGTAATCCCTGCACTTCCGAAGGCCGAGGAGGGAGGATCACTTGAGCCCAGGAGTCCAAGACAAGCCTGAGCAACATAGTGAGACCCTATCTCTAATACAAATTAAAACAAGAAAATAAATAACAAAGTAAGTCTCCTTAGGGCCAGCTGCATGATGGAAACCCTTAGAAAAGCTAAATTTTATGTTAAAGATGATCCACCAACCTATCCCGATTAAAACTCATACTCTGTGACTGTACAGAATCGGACTGGATTCACAGAAGGGACACAGGCTAAACATCTGGTCAGGTACAGAGTATAATTGACTCTAAAGGTACCTCATTCTAAAGGCTAAGAAAAGTGAAAAGACTATTTCCTCTCATTTACAGTAAATTAAGTGAAGCTATCACGTGGTTCCCAAATGCCAATAATCCATGAATCTATACTAATGCATCTCAAAGTCTTTACTAGTTCCTGTCGAAAAGATAGAAATAAGTATGGTGTACTTAATTTTTCATAAAGCTAAATGTATTTAATTTTTGAAAAACTGTCATTTGTTCTAGGTTTACTTCCTTATCTTTATTATTTAAAATATCAACTGCTTTCCTTTTTTAAATAGACTTTTATTTTGGAATAATTCTGCTACACAGAAAAGTTGCAAAGATGGTATAGAGAATTATAGTATATCTATCACCCAGTTTTTCCCATTGTTAACATCTTATATTTATTTAGTATATTTGTCAAAATCACATAACTGACACTGGTATATTACTATTTACTCAACTCTGAACATTAAGATTTCACCAGTTTTTCCTTTAATTTCTTCTTTCTGTTCCAGGATCCAATCCTGGAACACAGTGCCATATTGCATTAGTGGTTAGGTTAATTTTTTTTGTTTAGTTTGTAGCAATAGTAAATAGTATTTAGATGTTTCAAGAGGGTTGTTTTCATATACGGCAAAAGAGAAGAAATGATGCAACCCTATGTTGATCCTCAAAATTCATTTTGTTAGTATATGGATCTATGAAATATAAAAGTATAAGACCAAGAATACAAATGAACACTTCCTAGACTTTAACTTAGCACTACAGGTTTTCAAAGCCTTAAAAACAAAACTACCCTTACATCATCAGGCTTAATTTAAATGATTAAACTGTAATATTTAATGTGACCTACAGAAATGAATTCTGAAAGATTACTCAGTAACACTTCACTATAATAAGTATCTACAACCCCTTATTGCCTGAGATTCTTCTGGGCTATCCTTTCAATGACGTTTGTACAGGGAACAGCTTTGGAAGATGGAGAAAATCTCCCTCCAAAGCAAAGGGCAGGCATGTTTACTTCCCACTATAAAACATTCAGGTTTCCTAAATTCAGAATTTCTTTGTTGTAACACAATGCACCGTGTGCTCAGGTTAGCCTGGCCCTATCGTCTGTCACCCTCTGGGAATTAAGGCTGAAGATACCAGTGTAAGAAAATGTTGCTATTCTGGTTATAGCCAAAGCCAGAGTAATAAAGCCCTTTGTCTCTGACCCAGGAGTTTCCTGTCTTCTGCAGGCATAGATAAAACTGCAGCAAGCTAATGCCTATTAACTTGTAAGTAGGATAAAATTCTGGACTTTCACAGTTGTTGAACTTGGATTTCCATCTTCCCCTAAAAATTAAGAGATCTGTTAAGACTCCATTACCACATTTCCATTTTCCTGCAAGACAAAAATCAGCTAAAGCTCAATAAGACACATACTGCCCATCTTATCACAGGTAATGTAACTCTCATATACAATACTGTTTAACACCTTTGGGTATTAACATTTGCCACTCCATTCCAGGGTACAAATGTTCAAACAGCATCCAACAACATCTAAAGGTAAACAGTCATTAAAAATCTCTGTACTATTTCAATATTCATTGATGAGCACTAGGATCTTGTAGTATCAATCAAAAACATTTAAAAAACCAAAAGGATTAAGCATATTATGGACTTAAAAAATTAAAAGAAAATAAAACTGCTGACAAAAAAAGAATAATCTCATTTAAAAGATACACGGTTACCACTGGAGAAAAAAAGATGCATAAGAATATTATTGTAGCAAAAGTTTCCACAAGAAAGGAAAAGACAGTAAAAAACCACTGGACAGAAATAAAAATGATGAAGAAGGAGTTAATCTTACTAAAAGATGGTGAACACCACAAAATATAGGGGCCATAACTTTCTGTGTTTGTCTCTTTGTCTCTACGTCTATACCTTTCTCTGTTAAGGACACCAGCCGTTGGATTAGGGCATACCCTAATCTAGTATGACTTCCTCTTAACTTGATTACATCTGAAAAGACACTGTTTCTAAGTAAGGTAATATTCACAGGTTCTAGGAGTCATGAATTTTCAGGAACATTATTCAAACCAGTACAACCATTCATCTCTTTATACATAGATAATAAATTTTTATTCACAATCCAGGAATTTTCCTTTCAAGAAGCTTGGTTCAGTGGTAGAAACTGGAGGTGTCTACCACAGCATCACTCATCTAACAAAATTAACCCGTATCTTAATTACCTATAACCAGCATTCTAGTTTCCTATCTCTTCATTTTAAAATACTCATCATTATTTTTACACAATATGGCAAACCTAATATTCCATTTTATTAAGTCAAACACAGCTTCCTAAATTGCTTATTTTTAACAACAGAATAGTCGAGAGAAATTATTTTGCATCTGTCAGGTAATCACTGGATACCCACTAATATAACAAATATCAGATTACTAAAAATTTTAGGTTCCCACAAAATGCTCAGCAACAGATTACTATAATGTAGAGAGGGGACTTTACAGATACTCTGAGATGTAAGTTCTAAATTGGAAGAACGGAAAATCAATGTGGACTACATAATATATGATGACTATATAATTAGAAACTCATGAAATTATAACTCTTTCCAGGAAATCACTACATCATTGTACCTTTTCCCAAATAATAAAATTTAAATGCATTACTCTATATGGACTTTTTAGCATAAAGACTGTGAATTACCTAAAACCTTATTCTGTAGTTGATGTTTGACTATTAAGAGGAAAAACTATAACTGACTAGATGATTGCTGCACAAAGAGAAAACATATTTGTGCATTCCTAAAATAAAGGAGGAATAAGTATTTTTGTCATATCTGAAAAAAATGTTTGTTGTTTTCTTTTTTTTAAGGAAATACAACTATATGAGGGTCTGAGGTAAGGAAAAAAAGGAAATCATTTTTTCTCCACTTTTACTATAAACATAACCTCCTTTAGTTTCACTTCAATGCTATCCTCCATTCCTTTTTTGAAGAAGAAGAAAATTTCTAGCTGCTAAAAGATTCTGTTGCAGCTAGGCACAGAGGCTCATGCCTATAATCCCAGAACTTTGGGAGGCTGAGGTGGGTGGATCACTTGAAATCAGGAGTTTGAGATCTGGCCAGCATGGTGAAACCCTGTCTCTACTAAAAATACAAAAATTAGCAGGGCATAGTGGCATATACCTGTAATCCCAGCTACTGGGGAGGCTGAGGCACAAGAATCGCTTGAACCTGGGAGGCGGAGGTTGCAGTGAGCCGAGATAGTGCCACTATACTCCAGCCTGGGTGACAGAGTGAGATTCTGTCTCAAAAGAAAAAAGAAAAGAAAAGAAAAAAGAAAAATGAAAAGAAAAAAAGATTCTGGTTGCAGCATCTTCTCTCTTGCACCTTGAGCCTTACGTGCTGAGCTCAAGCAGTTAATACTAGCATTCAGTGGTCATTTTCATCTCTGCATGAATGATTTTGGATTAGCCCACCAGGATTTATTGATAGGTAAAAAGAATTAGATTACTAAAGAGGTCTCAAACAATATCCTTCATGGAAAGCAAACTAGTATTTAAGGTTGTATCTAATGAAAAGTGATACTAAGCATGAAAAAGTGAAGTGCTTTTTTTTTTCCAGCAAGCGTTTCTATGACAATAAGCTGATCATTCACTATTTCTCTTACTTATGTTTCCATAAATTAAGAAGGGAGTTGAACCACCAGAGTCCCTTCTTGTTCTGTGATTTGCAAACTATTTAAAAAAATCAAAGGTTACTTTTCTTTTAAAGACCAGGCCAACTTCAAAGAATCAATATCTTGTACACTGCACTTACCACAAAGAAAGAGAATTTAAAACCAACAACAAAGATGCTCATATGTTTGGAAATTTTTAAAATGCCAAATAAACAATTTTTTAAAATAATTATATTATTTCTAAAAATATAAATAATTTATGAGTCATATAAAGTCATAGTATAAGCTATGGAATATATATATATATACACATATACATGGACAACAGCAAAAAAAAACTATGTAGCAGAGCTTTAGGATGCTGCTAAAATGGTACTTGAGTAAATTTTACATTCTTAGATACATGTAGTAAAGAAGACTGGTAATTAATAAATTAAATATTTAACTAAATGAATTATGAAAAGAAAAACAGAAATTTCGGAGTAGAAAAAAGGAAATTACAAAAGTACGAGCAGAAATGATCGAAAAATATAGTAAAGAAAGTTGGTTCTTTGGGAACCTCCCAGCACTCTGGGAGGCTGAGACGAGAGGATTGCTTGAGGTCAGGAGTTCGAGACCAGTCTGGGAAACATAGTGAGACCTGGTCTCTATTAAAAGTAAAAATTAAAAAATTAGTTAGTGTAGCAGTACATGCCTATAGTCCAGGTAGTCAGGAGGCTGAGTGAGAAGTACTGCTAGGAGTTAAAGTGAGCTGTGATCCCACCACTGCACTCCAGTCTGAGCAACAGAGCGAGACCCTGTCTCTTAAAAAAAGAGGGGAGAGGAGCGGGTGGGGAGAGAGTATTTACAAAAAAATCTAACGAGACTTATCAAGTAAAAGAGTGAAGGCAAGAATGAAAATAAAAACTAACAGAAGACATGCTGATACATAATTAGATTTTTAAAACCATGAAAAGATTTGAAAGCTAATATAGCAAAACACTGAACTATGTTAAATCTACACATGGATGTCTGTTGAGGCATTTTATACAATTTTTAACATGTTTAAAACATTTCATGATTACAGAGATTTTTATCACAAGCCAATTGTTGGTATTTCGTGACTTAAAATTTAACACTGATCAGTTGTGGCTCTAAAATACCTTAGAAAGAAAACACATGAATGTGAGCCTCCGCATGGAGGATTCACTTACCATCAGGCAAGCAGATTATAAGGCTCACTATCAGTTTTTATTTTTCCTGTTTATATTCACTGCACATTCTGATAGCAGGGGGAATAATATGCTCTCCCAGACCTGTCCAGGCTGAGCTTTTCCCTACACATCTGACATACTATTGGGTGAACAGAAGAAACCACTCAATTTTCTAACACCTGGACTAATTCATTAACTTATTTTTTTCATTCAGCAGATACTGTCTTCTAAGTACAAATATTATGCTAAATGCTGATAATATAGTACAAGTTCCCATGGGTGCTTCTCTTAGAGAAACTTCGTATGGAATTTACAGTCTAGGGGCACAGAAGATTGTCTTACTATAAAGCAGGAAGTGAAGGACTGCAGCTGGTGATCCTGACATGCTTCTTGTCATGAGCAGAATCAGAAAACTAGCAGTAAGAATGGGTAGAAGCCACCAAAGACTTCTCCAGAAATTCTTTACAAATTGCCACTTTACCTCAACAATGCTATCAGAACTAATATTTACGGAGAATTTCCCACACCCAAAGCTCTGAGCCACATGTTTGTCTTGTTTAACAGGTGAGGAAAATGAAGTATAGGAGGCATAAGTAAATTGTCTAAGGACACACGTATATTAACTGGCAAAGTCAGGATTTGAGTTTAGGTCCTTCTAGCCCTCACAATATTCATGGTCCCTAAGCTTTACTGTCCTCAAACCACAGACCTGTCCTGGAATTAGAAATTTTACCATTTGTTAACACAATTCAAGAAGTTTATTTTTTTAATTTAATCAGAAAGACAGCAGGACCTCAAGAAAACAGCACTTACTCTGTCCAAAAATCTCATTGCTATGTGGAATACCTATTGACCCCACTCAGAAGTACCAAAGCAACCACTCTGCCATCCACAGAGTTACAAAATCGTTTCCAGATTTTCCAGAGAAGAGAAAACAAAGACAAAAAGTAACCAATGTAGGAAGTCCAAAACACTGTCAGTCTGATTTCCTTTACATTGCACCTGATATCCTCTGAGTTGAGGCTCTGGTCAAATACCATCCTCCTACTTTCATCCCTTTTCTTTCTGTGTCACTTGCTCCACCTCTTCTTCTGTCCACCTTCTGTGGTTTCTTTCTGACCCTGTCATGCACAAAGATCCTACATCAAGGCCTCTGGCCTTTGCACATGCTAATTCGACTACATGAAAAGTTGTTCTGCTCCCATTTCATTCACCTGTTATCTTTTGAACTTTGGAATTAATATCATTTCCTCAAGAAAGTCTTCCCTGAGCAACCAGATGAGGTCAGGTGTCCCAGCAAGTGCCCTCAGAGCAACATGTAATTCTTTTCAACACTTATTTCTATCATTTACAAAGACTTCTCAGTAGTTGTCTGCACCATGCCTGTCTTTCCCACTAAAGGACAAGCTTCATGAGGGCAAGAAATGCATCATCTGTTGTTTATAGCTATATCCCTGTCACTGGCCCATGGCAAGCACTCAACTCATATCTATTGAATAAATGAGGGTTGAGAACACACATTGAGTATCTAAGAATTTTGGCTTTTTTCTATTCCACTGTTAATCTCTCATGTCAGCTTTCTAGCCACTTAAACTCCACATGCCTGAGTGTTTATGAGTGGCTATGGGGAAAATCAAGTCCACCTGCTCTTTTTCTACCTCATAGGTGCAAAGAAAAGACTGTTGTGATAAAACATCAAATGTGGCCAGATGCAGTGGTTCATGCCTGTAATCCCAACACTTTGGGAGACTGAGGCAGGCAGATTACTTGAATTCAAGACCAGCCTGGGTAACATGGTGAAACCCTCTCTCTACTAAAAATACAAAAATTAGGCACGGTGGCACGCACCTGTAGTCCCAGCTACTTGTAGGACTCAGGTGGCAAAATCACTTGAGGCTGGGACTCTGAGCTGCAGTGAGCCAAGACTGCGCCACTGCACTCTAGCCTGGGAGATCGAGTGAGACCCTGTCTCAAGACAGACAAACAAACAACAAAAAGAAAAGAAAAGAGAAAGAAAGAAAACAAAACAAAAAACATCAAATGTAGCCCTGATCAATTATCCTCCTTCAAAAAGGCTGTAAACACTCAAACCACTCAATACCAATAGTACATATTCTCTGGTCTTTATTATCTTTTCTGATTTTACAGTGGCCACACCTTATCCACTGGAAACTAAGGTATTTTTATTAATGAATAGGAAAATAATTGTAGTTTATGACAACCAGTTTAATGTCAAAAACAACATTTCTACTAATTTCTGTTCAATTATAATTACTCTAATAGTTCATTCTGGTTTCAAAGAAAATTGCAAGAGTAGATTTGGAAAAGACATTATATAATGAAAAGGTTAGTTCTATAATTAGAATTAAAATAGTAAATTCTATTATAAAACAGCTAATTAGTTCCATACTTGGAAGTATCATCAGCTAGTGCTACTTTGATTTTTAAAAAAACTTATGGCTGAATATTTCTTTTAAGTTTATAGATAACATCTTGAACATTAACAGATGAAATAACTCTTTAGATACTTAATTGCGGGAAAAAAATCTTAACACCAGAAAGAAAATAAAGGACTTTCTACTCAAATAGGTTACAAACAGAGCTTAGGAACAGAACTCATGCTGACAGCAGCTGTCACTTTTCATTTTTCCTTTCTCCCAGCACTAAGACACCTGACCTGTATAAACTGGCAATACGCCAATATATTTTCTTTAGGATACAGAGTTAAGACCACTTGCAATCTTACCAATGCCATTAAGGCAGTTGATGCATTGTACATGATGACGGACCTATAGCAACCTTGCTTCAGTCCCAAGAGAAAGCAAAATTTACTTAATCCCCCCAGTTTTTTTTTCCTATAATGCAAAGAGAATTAAATCATGAAATCTGAGACCTTCCTGAAACCACACTGATTACAAGATGTCAGAGGAGCATATGTCTGCATAAGCCTACCAGGGGGGAAATGCACACATTATCAAGCTCATCCAGAAGATACTAAATGATGTCTAGTGGCAGATAAAAAGTAAAGTTAGGAAACATACCTGGAATAATTGATGTTACATGTGAGGAAGAAATAAACACTTTATCAGTTTGTTTGTTAAATCTGTGTAGCTCTTTTTCTCTCTTCCAGCTTGTGGGCTGTGTATGTTGTGGAATGAAGGGTAAAAGAGGTAGGGGGATGGGTATTTTGAAGCACTTTGGCAAAGATACAACCAAATATCTTCTAGTCTCTTGGCAGGCTAACGGTATGTTTCAGCTTAGTTATTCTTGCCCATAAAACTTTACATTTACTCCAGATGCAGATAAATTTACACATAGGCATAAGATGGGCATAAAAACTGAGCCATGTGTTTGCCATGTGCAAGTCAGCAACATATTTCAAACTATAACGATTTAGAAGCGATGGTGCTCCCCTGTGCTGAACAATACACAATCCAACTTCTATGAAGAACAAAGAAGGACTAAAAATGAACTCCAAAATGCAATAGTTTAAAAAAAAAAAAAGGGGGGGGGGGGGGGGGATCTTTAGAAGACATTTGATCTTTGGAATAAAGAAAATTTTATACTGGAATAATTGGGACTCACCTGAACTAAAACATCTTCAATTTTGGCCTATTAAAACAACTACTAAAAGAGATCGTAAATTATAAATGGTAAATTGTAGAAGTGCTGTTATTAAAATATTTGCATTCTAATTCCTCTGCTATTATGATCATTTATTTCCATAGGGAGGATAAACTATAGCAGATTATAGCACACATTCGGGTGCCAGACTTCCTTGCTTAAAATTCTTGGGCAAGTTGGTTAAACTTTCTGTGCCTTCATTTCCTCATCGGCAAAATGAGGATATCAATGATATTACTTGGGGATAAAATGACTTAACATATGTAAAACACTTAGACCAGCACCTAGCACACAGTAAATATCATATAAGTATTTGCTATTACTCCAACTATTACCAGTACTTTTATTAATCCTAAATCCAGTTACTAGCATTGATCCCATCTGAATATCATATGACTGAAAGATGTATAGATTGCATAAGACAGGAAATCCCTGGTGTTAAAGTGAGCACTTATAGGAATACATATTATTTATTTGTAAAAATACAAAACTTTGACAATGATGTAAAACAGAAGTAAAATAAATCATTATATTTTTTAATTCCATTACGATGAGTGTCATTAACTAAAAAGAATAATCCATCAGTAGCCTTAAGTAAGCAAAATGAGTTTGGATTTGTAAGGAGAAAAGGTTAACTCTTCCAAATGACAAACAGTAAACCACTGGCGGCAGTTATTTGCCCCTAAGACTGAGTTAGGGAGCCTGAGTTAACAGACAGTATGTGAAAGCATAATCTTTCTACAGGACAGCAGTATACAGTAATTATTAATCAATGAAACTAGCTCACTATGACTTACATATACTAACCATCAAAACTGTAATATTTCCAGCTAAACTTTTGTTCAGTATTTAAAATACTTCTGTGAGAATATCACAGTTCTTGAACGAGTAACAGAAAATTAATCAGTCTTCCTCTGATACAATTCACTATTTAAAAATGAAAGTACTTAAAAATGGGCAGCAGCTCAAACCCACAGGAACCAAGGGACATGGTTTCCTGTGTTGGCCCTATTTGCAATTATAGAGTCATCTCTACATCAGAAGATCCTAATATTGCTTCCCATAACCACCCTGAAATTCAATTCAATAATTTCTCATTAAATTAGTGTATGGTGAACCCTACTTATAGAATCATTTTTAGAAAGTTGAGCTCTTATTCTTGTAGGATCTTTATATCCTGAGGTTTTAAAAAAAAAATCATTTTATTTCAGTAATTAGGGGAGAATGAAGTCATTAAAATATAATTGTGTTTAAAGCTAGCCTACTTACAGCTAACAACTAAATATTCATATTTGAGGATGTACTGACAAATATTTTTTAAAGTCATTTTAGTTTCATTACTAGTCAAACTGACACTAAGTCATGGCTAAACTGTTTCAACAGAATGGTCTTGAAAATAAATTTTTGCAAGTCATCTAATTTTAAAATCTGTATATTTGTGGTTAACTTGGTTTTGATTAGCATGGAAAGACACCATGTTCATAGCTATACCATCCAAAATTTCCTCTCCTGTCTGAGAGAACCTATGTGAGGTACCTGCATGCTCATGCCACAACCTGTAACACCTGCACCTGAAGTTGCTCTCTGTTCCACACCGAAAGTTCTGCTCTCAGAGTTTAAGCTTAACAGTGAGAGTCCTTAACCGAAATCTCCCAGCAGGTGCAGCAAGGAAAACATAAAAACAGATTTTAACATACAGGTAGTCGCATCTGCCAGACAATCCTATCATTGCTTCATTAATTGTTTGTGATCATTTTAATCAACTGTATTTACACACACACTGTTAAAGAATCTACGTCCCCTAGCAGACAAAATGGAGACCAAAACTCACCTAAGTTTATGGTATGTGAACTATATCTCAATATAGCTGTTCTTTTTAGAGAAAAAAAAATTCCAATTACCATGGCAGCAGGAGACCCTTCAATGAATGAAGGCCCTCAACTGACACTCTGCCCATCAGCCAGCCCTTAAAATGCACATCACTGAGCTTGTTTACTTGGAGAGAAGCCTCCCTATCTCCACAGAGCCAAGGAAAATGCCTGAAACTTGGATTCGAAATTTGGTGACAAAATTAGGAGCTTAAGTGACAACTTCTATAAATAGATCTGTTTCAAAAGGAAAAACGTCATTTCAAAAGCCATCTTCCTAAGCCATGTGACTTAATTACTGTCTAGGTGACTAAGTATTATCCAAGAGTTTCTGGAGAAGCTACTAAAGTGAGAATTCAAGACAGAAAGCATGTTTCTCAAATGCAAGGGAAAGCTGTAAATAAGGAAGGCACTTTGGAAGAGAAATCCTGTTGCTGAGTTGTTCTATTGGAAAAGAAAAATGAAAATGAGAGTAAAGGAAAAAGCCTTAGTGTAGATTACTTGGCAACAGTGGCTGTTGCTTACATTTTATCTCAAAGACAGCATCCAAAACAAAAGATAACCTAAAAAGCTACTTGAAAAAACACACAAGTCTCTACTTCAGAAGATTCATCATTGATGCAATGGTATGGATAGCCCTGTATTAATAATGCATGCAGCAAAATTTACTGCACACCAAGGCTTGTTTTTTTCTTTTTTTATTTAATTGCTTACTCTTCTTACTCTTATAGAAACAGCCAAGATTCTGCATGGTAATGCAGTTTTAAGAATCAATAAGGAAATTTTATATCCAGTGTAAGCAAAAGCAAATTAACCCCTCATAGATATGAGCCATTTTGACAGTTTAATAGATACTTTTGTGCTTCCCATGGCCAAAAAAGAAACAATTCAAGCAATTCTCTATTATTCTATTTGCATTGGAGTTGAAAAAAAAAAATCTATGTCCCAAAACAGGATATGTTAAGTATAAGTACTGTCATTAAAAAAACAAAAGAAAGAAAGAAAGAAATGTAATGCAGTCATTAAACTATAACCTATATCGTATATAAACTAAACTTTGTCACTAATGACAAACTGAGAACATATTTCACTTAAAAAAGGAGTCCACAGTGTTATATTGCACCATATACTTTTAGATCGTTGTTTTTACAAACAATACATTTTAAAAGGTATCTTAAGAAATACTATTTCTCTAACACATTGTGTACCTTTTGAGTTATTGTACAACTCATTGTACAAACTCATTGTTAAGGATTAGGAATCTAATCCAAAGACATGTTGGGAATGCTGATATGCAGTAGTTTAGAAATAACTTGAGCTAATAAAAATAGATATTCAGTGGCCATTACTTTTTACTATAATCATATGAGATCAAATAATTTAACCAAAAACTACTATCAGAACTATGCTGATAGTCAGAATATGCCTGACTGTCATGATCTTTCATTGGTGATGTATAAATTATATCTCTACAAAGATGTCTACTTTTAGTTTTGGGCCACAAGAAAATCTGTTCCCTGCCCCATCTACACACATTCCTGACATATATAAAGGATTTGCCATTCCTCTCTTAGTTTTCTAAAATTCATACTATGGTTATTTTCCTCATATGTTCATTCAAACAAAAATAAAACAAGCTTTGGCCTGGAGTGTGTCTTTACCATTCTTGCCCAAGGCAACTGATATTACAGAAAAACTACGCAAATGCATAACCGAATTTAAGAGAAATGCCTAAAGGGTCTTTATGTAGATCACCATTTCAGTTTAAGGATTAAAGGCCATAAAGGAGAAATTGTTAGATACCAAAAATGAATTAGATATGTATACCATGTGTATAAATAAAATACATTTCAATTTTTATGCCTATCTTTTTTTACATACTATAGAATGTACACCATACATTTAGTGTACATTCTATAGTATGTAAAATCTTATACATGTAAGAGTCAGCTCTGAAGTTACAAAATCTAGATTCAAATTGCAGCTTTATTACTCCTTACTATGTTACTTTCCCAAGTTGTGTAACTTCTCTGTGTCTCATTTCTGTAAATTAGGATAATAGTTATAATCACAGGTTGTCTGAGGATTGAATGGTACATACAAATTCATGTGACTATCACATCATACAGTAAAAGTTATTACTGTAATAAGTAGTTACTACTGTTAGTATTATAATACTGATTAACTAAAGCCTATATAACTGTTCATTTCAATTAGCCCCATATATTAGCAGCTTTCTGTTTCAAGACAAAAAAAAGCTATAAAGCAGCAAACTGCATGGCTGAGACTCTGTTGCCACTACTCATCAATTCCAATGTCCTTTGTCTTATGAATCCAGAACGATGGCTCTCCATAATCAGAATTAAAGTTGTATTCCCAAGGTATTCTGATTAGTTGAGGCTTTACTTTAAAATTATTTTAGAAACCCATGTCAATCACATAAAAGTTCTCCCTAAACAGATGGGTAAATTCAGAATTTAATTTTTTTTTTTTTTTTTTTTTTTTTTTTTTTTTTGAGACAGAGTCTCACTCTGTCACCCAGGCTGGAGTGCAGTGGCAGGATCTTGGCTCACTGCAAGCTCCGCCTCCCGGGTTCACGCCATTCTCCTGTCTCAGCCTCCCAAGTAGCTGGGACTACAGGCGCCTGCCACCACGTCCAGCTAATTTTTTGTATTTTTTACTATAGACAAGGTTTCACCATGTTAGCCAGGATGGTCTCAATCTCCTGACCTCGTGATCTACCCGTCTCGGCCTCCCAAAGTGCTGGGATTACAGGCATGAGCCACCGTGCCCGGCAATAATTTAATTTTTAAATGGATTGAAAATAAATGTAACCGAAAGATTAATATGTCTCATTAAAGGAACACAAAGTATCTTTCTTTTCTTGCACAAAGACTTTACCTTTGTAACCTTTGAAAAAAAAATTCTTTTGAAGTTTTAATACAACTTACATATCAGAATTATGCACAGCTATGTGAACAAGATAAACTAATTTCAATGAGGCTGATGATGTCCCTGCAGATAACACAAATCATTATGTTAAGGAACAATCACCAAAATGTGTTTGTTTTTACACTAAACACAAAATTGCAATCAACATCAAAATCCAGATTGTAGGAAATTACATAAGATAAACAATCTGGTTTCTTCAACAAATAAATTGCGAGGGGGAACAAAAGAGAAAGATAATGTTTTTAAAATTATTATTTGATTTGATTTGATTTTTGAGACAGAGTTTTGCTCTGTCACCCAGGCTGGAGTGCGGTGGTACGATCTCAGCTCACCGAAACCTCTGCCTCCTGGGTTCAAGCGATTCTCCTGCCTCAGCCTCCCAAGTAGCTGGGATTATATGTGTGTGCCATCACACCCAGCTAATTTTTTGTATTTTTAGTAGAGATGGGGTTTCACCATGTTAGCCAGGATGGTTTTGATCTCCTGATGTCATGATCCACCCGCCTCGGCCTCCCAAAGTGCTGGAATTACAGGTGTGAGCCACTGCACCCAGCCAAAAATTATTTTTAAAACCTACACAGCCAAAATTAAACTATAGGGGTACATGCTTTGGTGATAAAACTGAACACAAGCAAGGAAGGGATTACGATAAAAGTCAGGACAATGTTTACAAATCTTACAAGAGGAGGATGAAAAGGGCTTGGGTTTGGGATGCAGCAAACAAACAGCTGGCCACGCTCTATTTCTTGAACTGAATGGTCATTATAAAAGCATTTGCCTTTAGTATTTCATCAACCCATACATGGTTTTATGTGAATTTCTGTGTCAGTTGTATATTTTACCACTGAAAAGGTTTTTAAAAATAAAATTGCAATCTAAAAGATTTACCATGACTTTTTTGTTGTTGTTTAAGACAGTCTCTTGCTATGTTGCCCAGGCTGGCCTTGAACTCTTGGGCTCAAATGATCCTCCCGCCTTAGCCTCCTGGGTAGCTGCAAACAGGCATGACACTGCATCCAGCTCTTTTCTAAAAATGTTTTTTCCTGAAAAATTTATTCCTTTACCAAAAGTTCAAAGACACCTGAGCACAGCCATTTATCGACTGGTTTCTAGCCACTGTTAAGTTTGGAATAATACTTTAATTTTAAATTTGCATCCTTAGGATACATATGGCCATGCTTGTGCCAATTAACACAAGAAGCTCTTAGAGTTTAGCTTTGATTTCATATTTCCTTTCATTTACCTCAGTCCCAAGAGAAAAGTCAACTTTAAGAAAAAACCAAAAACTTACAGGGCTCTTAAGGAAGGTGTTATATAGGTGGATTGTGTTCCCCTAAAAGTATATGTTAAAGTCCTAACCCCTAATACCTCAGAATATAACTGTATGTACAGACAGGGTCTCTAAAGAGGTAATGCAGTTAAAATAGGGTATTAGGGTGGGCCCTAGTTCAATAGGAATGATGTTCTCACGAGAAGAGATTAGGATGCAGATACACACAGAGGGAAAGCCATGTGAAGACACAGGAAGAAAACCATGTACAAACCAAGGAGAGAGGCCTCAGAAGAAATCAACCCTGTCAACATCTTGATCTTGGACTTCCAGCTTCCAGAATTGAGAGAACATATATTTCTATTGTTTAAGCCACCCAGTCTGTGGTACTTTGTTATGGTAGCTTTAGCAAACTAATATGGAAGGTAAAGGAGAAGTAAATGTTTTAGGAGTTCCTTTTTAAAAAGGTACTGCAGGGGAGGAAAAAAATATAAAATGCTCCAACTTTGATTTATAATGTATTAATGAGTCATTAATAAAGAAAATAAACTGCTATCAGATTTCATGTAAAAAGAAATATCCCAAAGAGCTAAGCATAGAGGTCGAGACAGGAGGGAACCCGCAGAGAAATAATTGGCTACTGACTTTGGATTGATGGGCAGGATTTAGTACTTTCAATGTGGTTCCTGGAAAAACCCAGAGGAGAATTTTGAGTTAGATTTTTAAATGGAGTGGAAACAAATGGAGGTGACAGGTGAGATCAAAGTGGTTTTCTTAAAGGGAAAAAGAAACAACCTCTGGCCCTTCAGTCTGGACAAATTTTGTATTTATCATTTCCCTAGTATGATAGGCTTAGGGGTAAGAAAAACCATCAACAAAGAAACCGCAATTCTCAGGTTGGAAAATCAGCAAAGACTGTGCGGCAAAGTCAGTGCTTCATGTGTTATGTATACCCATGGAGCCTTAAGATCCCAGAGTAGAGTGCATTTTGCTGATTAGATACAAGTTTTCTGAAAAAGGATATTACCGTAGAGACAGCAGAGAGCTATCTGCTGGGTCCACCCTCCACGCTCCTATTTGCATTTCATCATTCCACTGACAGACACAGATGGAAACAGATAGTGAAAGGCCTGTTTCCTTTCCTCTTTAATTTAACAAGGGAATAAGAGATGTTCTACATCAGAAAAACATTATCATAGAAAACAGAAAAGTGAAGCCAAATGAACAGGGATGGGAATACAAGGACCTGCAGATTCTATCCCTAGGTAATTTTTTTTCCCCAACTATAAACAAAATGGCTCTATTCTCCCATGTTATATCTAGAAAAATCCTGATATCCCTTCTGTAGGGAGGCAGTAATATAAACTAATCCACCATTCAATTCATCAATCTTTAGTTTAGGATAACTTTCTGGAGAGACAGGCATAATTATTACATCTAGATCGCTTATAAGAGTTACCAGATTTTAAGTCTTTATGAATTAGAAATGTATAGGTATGCAGGATGTATTTATTGACAAAGTGTCCTAATGTCTGGAATTTGCTTTAAAACACCACACACATACACTTACACACACACACACACACACACATACATACATACACAAAATAAAAAGAGAAAAAAAGATAGTCAACGTGTTGATAACTGTTGATGCTGGATGATGGGAATGAGGGGGTTCATTATAGCATTCTTTTCACTTCGAAATATGTCTAAACTTTTCCACAATAAAAAGTGTTCTTTTAGTTTACATATATATAATTGAAAAACTCAATTCTCTTCAGATTGTCATTTGAATAGGATGATATAATTTATTTTGGTTACTGATAACAGTTTAGTTTGAATAAAAAGCTTTACAACAGTAATATATGTACATAAAAAACTGAACAAAGGCTTTATGGGAAAATAACTTGGCAAATGTTTACAAAATGATACAGAAGCAAGCAGATACAATATTATAGCTATATATGATACTATGTAAATATCTATGTATATATACAACTGTGTGCATATGACAAAAAAAGTCAAAGAAATAACAAAATGAAAACATTTATCTCTCAGTGATGAGTTTAAGGATGAGTTTTCCTTTTTTGTTCTACTTTTCTCTGCTTACAAGTTTCCTAAAATGAGCATGTATCTAATTTGTAATTAGAAAAAGGAAATGAATATGAACAAGTGGGTTATAATTCAGAAAGGAGAATAGATAGTCTGAACACTATGCAGAAGAAAATAAACACTTGGCCAAAAGTCACTATACTCAACTTTGAGCAGAAGGAAGCCCTACACTTGGGTGGCTTTTGTTTTCATATGCTCTCAGATTACACCATCTGCAGATCTGGGGGGAAAACCCCACATTCTTATGCCTCTAGCTGGTGGAGGCTTTTAATTTTGTGTTAATATTTTCACAGTTTACCTGTCATAACCAGTATCCTGAGATTTCTGTCTCCAGGTATTTTCAACTCCTTGATCTCCTGTAGATCTAACAATTTTACATTTTACTGGTGGAGGTGTGAGGTGGTGTGGGGTGGGGCCGGGTTAGGGGGCGGTGGGGGTGGGAATCTTTCACAACTGAATGCAAAGGCAAACACCTACCCTGGACCCCAAGTTTTCACCTCTTGGTTCTCAGTGGTAACCCTAAAGGCAAATTTCAAAAACTATCTTCAGTGACATAATCCAAGAAAGAACTATAGGTTGGCATAAAAGTCAGTGGGGTTTCCTAGGCACGGTGGCTCATGCCTGTAATTCCAGCACTTTGGGAGGCCGAGGTGGGTGGATTGCCTGAGTTCGAGACCAGCCTGGCCAACACGGTGAAACCCCCTCTCTACTAAAAAAACAAAAATTAGCCAGGTATGGTGGCAGGCACCTGTAATCCCAGCTACTTGGGAGACCGAAATAGGAGAATCACTTGAACCCGGGAGGCAGAGGTTGCAGTGAGCTGAGATCACGCCATTGCACTCCAGGTGGGAGACAAGAGTGAGACTTTGTCTCAAAAAAAAAAGTCATTGGGGTTTTTGCCATTAAAAATAACGACAAAAACCACAAGGACTTTTGCACCAACCTAGTACTTGCAGGTATAGCAATCCTATAAAACCTAAGTCTAACAATTCCTACAGTACCCTAAAAATTCTTTTTCTGATAACTAAAAGTAAAGTTTCATTTTTCCAAAGTGGGTGATAAAACTTTAGATTATGAAGTATTTTTTAAACCCTCAAAACTGTACATTAGAAATATTAGAAATCAAATTAGAAATTTGATTTTCATTGAAAATTAAAATCATAATCAGTAGTATTAAAAGATTCTCAATAAATTTCCCCACAAGTAGGAAAATTTCACTTACTTTAACTTCCACAGTCTTGCCTCCATGTTCAATGTGTCTCTCTACGTATTCAGAGGACAGCAAATCACTGCAACAACAAAAATAAATGATGATTAAACAGGATCCCAAAAATGTAAAACATGAAAATCAGGATCAAGTTTACACATATCGGCTTTAACAATTCTTTAAACCCCCCCCAAATCAACACTTTATAGGTCTCTCTCTTTCTCTTTCTCTCTCTCTCTCTCTCTCACACACACACCCCCACCCACACACCCACACACACACACCCAGTATTTCTAAAAGGATGTGAGGTTGAACTGCCTACACCACCTGTCACTCCATTGCTGAGCACAGCTGATTCTGCTGAACCAGCCAGTAATTCCAGGAAACTACTGTAAGCACATCATTGTTTTTAAGACATGTTGTCCTTAATTTTTTATTTTAACTTTTTATCAAACAGTTTTAATTGTATATTATGCTTTACCATTTCTTTATGTGTTATACGTGATATTTTCATCTGACAAAATGTTAGTTTCCATCACAAAAGTAAAAAAAGGCAAAGAAAGTTAAAAGAAATGAAATGGAATATATACTATCAACATTTGAAAATAATTCTTTTTTGAAATCTATCCTAAACAACAATATTTACGTTTCTATAAACTTAAATATGCTTCTCTTTAATTTTGTATATGTGAAAAACTTTCCCTTTTATTGGAGGGATCTCAAGACACAACTTCCTTAAAATATCTTTAATCTTTTAAAGCACTAAAATATAAATAAAACTATCATTAATAAATTTTTAAAAATGCATGAAGCTATAAATTTCCAGTGTTGCTCTATTAATAGACATTGAGCCAACTAAAAAGTCCTTAAGTGAACTGAAGATCATCAAACAAAAACTGTTCCAATCATTTCAAAATGTGCATTTTTGAGCACACAGGTTCATCATAAGCACCATGCCTACAACTGCTTTAAATGTAAGCAGAACGATCAAACAAGCATTACATTAATGCAGGCACCATAATCTTGTACTATCTGATTATATTACTATTTAGGAAACTTGTAATTATAGTCTAAGTCAATGTTCATTTATCTTTAGAATAGATGTTCTTAATGACTTTATGTGAAAATCAGCTAGCATGCTCTCAGCTGCAAGCTATAGAAAACACAACAAAAAGTATATTAAACAATGATGACATTTATTACCTTATTTCTTCTTTGAAATTCCAGGACTAGTATAATGTAAATTTGCTTTTGAGGATATTTAGTTCTATTCGATAAATAAATTTGAGTTTTATAAAATATAGGCAAACCATTTTAAAATATTTTAAGTACATATTTTGCTAGTAAGACATGAGCAGAATTCACAGATGTATAAAGTATTAAGAAGAAGACTGTGTATGTGTTACACATTGACAGAAAGGGCTGCAAGATCAAGAAATGTCAATTACCCTTGAAGCATATGAATAATAAGTGTTCATGATATATTAAATAAGAGGCACTAAATATCCAGGATACTCTAAATATACATATTCACTTAATATTCATGAGGGGGTTTCTCAACTTCGACACAACTGATACTTTGGGCCAGATAATTCTTTGTCTTGGGAGGCTGTCTTGTTCACTATAGCACACTTAGCATCCCTGGATTCTACCTAATAGATGCCGGTAGCATCTCTTACATATACCAGTCATGATAATCAAAAATGTCTCCAGACATTGCTAAATGGACACTGGGGGACAAAAATCACCCTAGTTAACAACAACTGCTGATACTCTTTCCTGCCCCATTTGTTATCTGTCCAATAAACACAACAGAACTCATGACTGTTTGTGAAGCTAACTGGCAACCCACAGCCACTGACTAAGCATACTTGTCCCAGTATCTCTCAGACACCTGAGCAGGTGTTATTAGCTTGGGACAACTGCTATCTTTGAGGCTTGCCCAAACCTCAACTCTGGTCCTTGTAACCACAACATCAGCGGGGAAAGCATATGCAGATGTATGAACATGAACACTATGTACCCCAGGATTAGCTGGCATGGTCCCTCTACCCTACTCGCCCCTAACCCAGGTATGCCAACCAAATAATCTTTCCTCTTGCCGCTCACTGTGCACTTTAAATTAATTTAGTGAATTATGTGATTTGAGGATTGGAATTTAGTCTGTGGGAGCTTTTGGTTCCCTCACCTCTAGGATAGCTCACCTTGTAGCATACTTGGAGGCTACAATTGCATCAAAGTAATCCTCCCACCTGACACCAGGGCAGTTCCAGGGTTGGTTCATGTGGTGGCTCAGTGCCATTAATGAGATGAGGGGTGTTTACAACTTTCTGCTCTGCCATCGGCATGGTAGCTGGGACGCTCTTAACTGGCTCCTCTCATGACCCTGACATGATGGCTGCAATTCTCAGCATCTTATAAAATCTACATTATTCCAAGATTAAAAAAAGAAAAAAGCCTTGTATTTATTTTTAAAAGTGAACAAGCCCTTTCAAAAATAGCTCTTAGCATTCATTTTCTCAAGTATCTTTTGCCAGAATTACATTATATGGCCACTCCTAAACCAATGCTCTGACAAGAACATTTGTCTGTGAACAATCAAGATTCTCCTGCCAGGCCTCCCTTGACCATCATGATTCTTTACAGAGAACTGAACAATATTGGTGGAAAGGAGAGTGGTGAAGAAAGTACCTGATGTACATCCAACTGAAAATTGCCTTTTTTTTTTTTTTTGTCTTCATGAGTATATTATATATTTCACAAATTTCCAAGGGCTTATAACAAAAATGTGAAATTACACGGGAATGACCTGCCTCAGGCAAAACTGGTCATTGGTCCAGCATCCGCATCACACCCTGTTACCCAAAACAGGAGAGATACTAGCCAGGTGTTTGCAAAGGACTGTCCTCCAACCTTGCTATCAGTCTTAAAAACTTCCCCAGAAGTAGGAGGGAAACATTATCATACAGAGGCATGTTTATCATCAGAGCCAGCAAGGTGCCCTCTCCTGGGAATCTGAACTTGTCAATTCAGAAAAAAATCATTCAGCTGATGAAGGAAAGAGAAACAGAAGTCAAACGTAAGCTGGCATTTAAAAGAAACTGAGCTGTACCGCGGTGAATACCAGAGTGAAAGCCCCAAATCCCCACTGCTGAAGTCCCTGAATGCAGAACATCCTATCCCTGTGCTAGACATCTTTGGGATCCTTGCTCTATCACTGTCACATGAGTCAAACCCCACTACTGGAGCCAGCATGAGTGAAATCAAAATCACCTAGGTCAAATACTCCTCAGAGGAATACTAGCTGTGGTGTAGGAATAGTAGAAGTAACAATAATAAAAAAATTTTAAAAAAACTGTTGAGTCCTCCAGGTTTTCAAATTTCAAGGGAACATTTCCCTTTGAATTATAAAATCTAGGCATTAAGAGAATATGAGTCACTGCATGAATGTAATTACAGCAAAGAAAAGCCCTCTGCTGAGGAATTATGCAGCTATTTCAATCAAGCCTCTATATACAAGTATTGCTGGAAAGCGCTCCATGTAATTTTAAACCAAAAACAGCTCATGCAATTTGGTTTTGTCTGTTTGCATATTGTGAAAGTCGGCTAAGTATTGTTATTTTAATGATTAGGGTGAGAAACCTTAAACTTAAAGTTTCACTTTTCCCTCTACTAAAGTTAGAACCTAAGTAAATTTTCTTGAAGCTTCCTGAAGTAGAGATAATCAAATTACCTTATTTTTCTTAGAACATCATCGTGTATCATTATATAGGCATCTACTTAAATCATTTTAAGTGTAGGAAAATGGAAGACCTCCTTAACATAAAGGAAATTTTACATTAATGTAAATGGGTCAGGTAGAATTCACTCCATGCTAATAGCTTAATAATGCTTGTTTATTAAGCATGAATGCTTGTTTGTGAACTTTGAAAAAGTAAAAATCATTTTCAACCAATTTCTAAAGGCCATTCATTCTCTAAAGGAAGTAAGTAGATGTTTATAAAATTAGAAATGTTTTCTGAGGCCTTTTTTCATTTGCATGCCATAATAAGCCTAAAACAGCAAAACAAATATAATGTAAACATTTTCAGTCATAATAATGATTATCCTTTGTCTAGTGGGCAACTGTTAATGAATCAAAGACAGCTGGTATAGTATTATACAAAGGTTTGGGAGTTAAAAACAAAAACAAATATTTTAATTTTCCATCCAAGCTCTGCCATTGACTAACTGTGTACCCTTGGCCAAGTTGCTTAATCTTGATCAACATAACTTGCTTCTGTTTAAAATGGAGACTGCAAAAAAAAAAAAAAAAAAAAAACCACCACTTCATAAAGCTGGTATGGTATTAAACCAGAACACAGATGAAATGCATCTCAAATCCTGATTTCAATCATTCACATACCCTATTCACCATGTCATATCTATTCATCTTTCTCTAGAACTCTCTCTCACTGTTTTGGGACTTAAAACCATTGAGCCACTTTTTCACTCTCCTCACCTCCTTCTTGTCTACTTAATCCAGTTTATATTCCATGATCTGTGCTGATAAATTACCTCCCTGCACACACTCTAAACTAATTTACACCTTTTTCCACTGTACTGCTTAACCAAACCTCAATCACAGTAAAATTCCTTCTACTAGTCAAAGTCTGACTCCAAGAAGCAGAACATCTTGAATGTTCATAGGCTGGTTTAGGATCACAGTTGTCAAATGGTCCTGCATCACAACACTGCCCTTAAGTCCACTACACTTTTCCGGTCAATTTACTCTGAGAAGACCCTTCTAAATCTCTCTCCTCACGTCTCCAATGTGCTCCCTCATTATTACTCCCTTCAGATAACCTCACTTCTGTATTCACTGAAAAAATGAAAACAGGACTACCTCATCTTTCCAACTACCAGCACCCCTGCTCCTGAACCAGTCTCTCCTAGGATGTCAAATAGGCATCTCAAATTCAACATGTCTAATGCATAACTCTCTCCGTCAAATCCAGACATTCAATTCTACGTTCAAAATGTATCCTAGCAACAACTTGATGTGGAAAAAAAAAAAAACTGGAGACATTCCCTTAACCAAGTGATCACAGTTAACATAACCAGTAACAGAAAAAAAAAAAAAAAAAAAAAAATCATGTGCTTCTGAAGTGATGCTTGCATAAGAAGCAAACAAATGAACAAAGAAACTTGAATGTGCAATAGATTTTCAAAGAAACAGCCTCAGAGCAAAGATCTAATCCAAGGTGCTGCCAGTAAGATGTAACCTCAAGGTCAAGAGTAAGTCAAGGGTGTAGTTTTAAAACCCTTTGTTAAAACTCAGAAAGACTAAAGGCTGTTTCGCCTTGACCAAATCATCTATGTAAAAGAGTTTCGAAGACTGTTAAAGGCCTCAGCTAGACAAAAGAGTTTCTAAGAATCTCGTAGGTTCTCATAGACATTCTCACCTAAACAAAAAGGCTAGTATGAATCTTCAGGGCATTGTCCCACAGCATCTTAACTCACAGTAGAGAGGGGCCTATCTCAAAAAGATCTGTGGATGTGGATTTGTCTAATAGGGTAAATGTCAATGAGATTCACATGAAACCTATGAAGTTCTCAAGAGAATTATATCACTAGAACCACACCAGCTTGGACCAAAATGGACAGTCAGTTCAAACTTTTTATAGCCAGGAAACAGACCTAGAAAGATAGTTAGCATAAGCCCAGCACATTTCTTAAAAAAAAAAAAAGTTGGTGCTTCCACCTTTTCTTGGGTGAACCCAAGAACCGCAAAGGACTGCTCCCAGGAAGCAAAGCAGAGCCTTAATCAACATAGATTCCCTTCTGCCAAAGCAGGAAAAACCAGTGACATACCTGATTCAATATCAGAAACTCAGTGGACCAGTGACTGCTAAGCTGCTATATCCCACTTTTTGAACAGGAGTGTCTACTGCAGTCACCCTGCTCCTATCTACTCTGTATTTTAGGTTAGCTTTTTGGTTCAAGGGTCTACACCTGGGCTATCTCACCTAAGACGACCTATCTACACCTGGACCTGATTCAGATGATAACCTGAACCTTGCATTCGAGCTTGATACTATAATGGAAGAAGATTTTTCAGGGGTCTCTGGAGGAATGTAATGCATTCTGCATATGTGATAAACACAAATATTTTGTGGCCAAAGGACAAACTGGTTGATTAAAGAAGGCTACAAATTGTCACTTCTTCTAATGGCAAAATGGAAATCATTTCTTCTCCCCTTGAATGTGAGCTGGCCCTGTGAAAAATATGAGACAGAAGTGATATTGTGTGTCTTAGTCCGTTTTGTGCTGCTGTAAAAGAACATCACAGACTAGGTAATGTATAATGTAATATATTATATTGGCTCACAGTTCCAGAGGCTGGGAAGTCCAATATCAGGTGCCAGCAACTTGTGAGGGCCCTTTTGCTGTGTCACCATACGGTAGAAGGAGAGAAGGGAAGAGGGAAAGAAGAAGGAGAGAGAAGGAAGGGGAGAGAAGAGAAAGGAAGGGAGGAAGGAGACAGGGAGAAGACAGGGAAAGAGGTAGGGAGAGGGAGGAGGAGGGAGGGAAGGTAAGGCAAGGCAAAAGAGGGTGAGAGCGAGCCAGAGAGAGAGAGAGGGAGAGCACACACAGAATCAAGAGGAAATCAAACTTGCCCTTCTATAAGGCACCAATCCCAGGACTGTGAGAGCAGCCAGCCCTCATGGCCTAATCAATCACCTTTATTTATTTATTTTTTATTTTTTATTTTTTTTTTGAGATGGAGTGTTGCTCTGTCGCCCGGGCTGGAGTGCGGCGGCCGGATCTCAGCTCACTGCAAGCTCCGCCTCCCGGGTTTTTACGCCATTCTCCTGTCTCAGCCTCCCGAGTAGCTGGGACTACAGGCGCCCGCCACCTCGCCCGGCTAGTTTTTTGTATTTTTAGTAGAGACGGCGTTTCACCATGTTAGCCAGGATGGTCTCGATCTCCTGACCTCGTGATCCGCCCGTCTCGGCCTCCCAAAGTGCTGGGATTACAGGCTTGAGCCACCGCGCCCGGCCCTCAATCACCTTTAAAAGGTCCCACCTCTTCACACTATTACAATGGCAATTAAATTTCAACATGAGATTTAGAGATGACAAACATTCAAACTACAGTTCCGTGTAACATCTGAGATCTGCAGATTCCATTTTCATGCATGTAGAATTTGCCTTTGAATCCAGCCACCATGCTGTCAGGAAGCCCAAGCAACCACATAAAAAGACCATGTGGAGGAGAATCATGTCCCTAGCTGACAGACACAGTGAATTCCAAGCCAACACTGACAACAATTTCCAACCATGTGATTGAGGCAAGTCTGCATCTTCCAGATATAATAGTATCCCAGCTGACACTACATAAAGCATATCTGCCCAGCTGACCTACAGAATTGTGCAAAACAATATACACCATAAAGATTATAATATACTGTAACAAGCTGACTATGCCTTCTTATTCTAACATTCAATGATTGTTATGCTGCCCCAAAGTACTATGGTTTCCTCACAGCAGTCACCAAATATTAAACGTAACTTACTTTGGACAATATAAAAGAATCATAAGTTATAATCCAACCAGTGAAAATAAGAAAAACCCACATATCATGGGTCACAATCAAAAATCAAAGACTTCATAAGGTCTTTAAACTATGAAAAGCTCTCCAGAAGAACAGAACTGGAAACATGGAGGCTTTAAGGATCCAAATTTCATTATTTCATTTAAGAGGAATAACAAATTATGAGCTTAGAAAGGTTTTTTTAAAGAAAACATTCTTCCCATTCTCTCCATTCTATGAATCCCTCCCCAGCACCTCCATTTCACCTTCTTTATTTTCTTACTTTCTCTAGCCATGTACCAACCCTCCAGATCCTTTTGATATACTAGAGAATCCTCACTATAGAAAATGAATAAATATCACTGAGAATTAACCATCCATTCCTCAGCTTTTTTTAAAGTGCCAAAATGGTTATCTATACCCTCAGCATGTAATGAGTGGTATTTAAAACGTTTATGTTGTTTAAACTAAATTAAAACGAAACTACAAAAGGGAATTAAAAGTTTATTCAATATCTGATTTTTGGATGAAAGTTTCACTTTATTACTTTTCGAATTTGTAAATATAATTCCGTTTTTGCTTATGAACATAAAAGAAATATTCTGTGTACCCTTGTGTCTAAAGGTGAGGCTATTTTTGTTACATACTATTGAGGAAGTCACAATCTGATGAAAATTCTCAGGGAGCTTTAAATGTGTATGCTAGGACTAGGGCACTTACAATAAATGTGATTAAGTAGAAGTTGAGCCTGGCACTATCATGAATGTTAGCTCTTATTTATAGAATCCTGTTCCTAGTAAAGCAAAGTTTTCCAAGCCTAGCTTTGCAGCAGAATCAGATTAAAAAAAAATACCTAGACTCCCTCAGACCTACCAAATCAGAATCTCCTAGGTTTATTTTGCTATAAAGAAAAGTTATCAAGACATGAAAGTTTAATCAAATTAACAGTCTACAAATATGCTAGTAAAATTCTATTAACATATAACGGCCTGTTGGCATATCTGATCATTGTAGCTCAATACCACTTTAAAAGCCAAGGTACCAGGGAACATACTACACCAAGGCAATTAAAATGAGACCCTGGTGAATCTTATTGCAAATAATCAACAGAGGGAGACATATTCCTTTTCATCACAGCTAAGTAAAGGACTAATGTTTTGTAGTTTTTTAAGGATAAAATTGCCAGACTTACTTCAAATTTACTTAGACTTCATATGAGTACCCTAGAAATGGAGATTTTGAGCACTTAAAAAAAAGATAAATTATTGGGCATAGTTCAAATAAATTATATTCCTTAAAGATTCTAATTCTTATAATATTTTTATAATATTAATCACCTGAAAATCAGATCCCATCTAACCTGTTTTTCACCACACCACTTCACCAAACCTGTACTTTCACAGTCACTAATTAGCTACCTCTATATCGTTAAATCTAACAGTTAATTCTCAGTCTTAATCTTACTTGATGTATAAGCAGCATTTGACATAGCTGATCACCCCTCCTCTTGGAAATATTTCCTTCAGCTTCCTACCAGGAACCACACAGTCCTGGTTTTTTTCCTTTCTCTTGCCGCTGTTTCTGTCTCCTTTGCCGGTTTCTTCTCATCACTATAGTTCCTAAACATTGGAATACCCCCAGGGATCAGTACTTGATCCTCCTCTTTTCTTCTGACACTCTCTTCCTCGGTGATTCCATCTAATGTTTTCTCTTAATTAACAATTATATACCGATGTCTCTTAGTTTTATATCTCCAGCTTAGAATTCTCCTCTGAACACTGGAATCATATATCCAACTCTCTCTCTCTCTCCATATATATATATATATATATATATATATATATATCTTACTTATTAAATAAGCATCACACTTAACATGTCCAAACTTGGGCTCCTGATATTGCTTGACCAACATGATTCTCCTATAATCTTCCCAGCTTCTTAAATGGCAACTTAAATTCTCCAATTACCCTGGCCAAAAATCATAGAGTGATCATTGACTCTTTAATCTCTCTTACAAATCACATATGCAACTGATCATATGTGATCATATGACAAAATATTGAAAATTTTGTCAATAGTGTTTTCCAAAAAATTTCCAGCATAAGAACATTTCCATTGCTACCACCCTGGTTTGAGCCACGATGCTATCTTGCCTGGAATACTGCAAGGCTTAAGATCTATTCTATTAACCTATCAACACTTCGCTTATCATCCATGTGAAGAATATAACAATCCCATCATTAGTAAGAACACAGAGTAATAGACATTATTATCCACTGTTAATGATAGTCAAATACTGTCCTCTTGATAAAGCAATTTTTCGAAACAGTAAAAGTCTTAAACTTCTAATATTCTTTGTACCTAAGAATCTAATGAATAAAATAACTCTAAATATAGGAGATATTTTATGGAATTAAAAAAATAATATCAGAAAACCTAGTGTTGACAAGGCTGTGAGCACAGAGTTTTGTAGAATTTTCATGGAGGGAAATTTGACAATACATATTAAATGTAAACCTTTTGAACCTGGAATTCTGTTTCTAAGAATTTAAGGAATAATTTTGAATAATTTTAAAAGAGATTTTTAGCTGTAAATATTTTCAATACATTATCATTGTGAAACACTGAAAAATTTTAAAGCAATTTAAAAAATAAGATCCCAAAATTTACAATTAAATACTCTGCTGACACTAACATGCCATAGAAGATATCAAAAGGTGGTCATAACATCTACAAGAAAAGTTTTACATTTTGCAAAACAAATAAAAATATATATCGTCAAGAAAAAAGACAAGAAGCATACATTACAAAGATGCTAGCAGTGCTTCTCTCTAGGTAGTTAGATTACTGTTACATTAATTTTACTGATCTTATTTTGACACCTTAAAATGTCTATAATAAACATGTATTATGTTTCTAATAAGAAAATTAAATTTTGAAATGTATTTCAGAAAGCCATCACCCAATGTTATTCATAAAGCAAACTAAATATATAAAAATAGATAATTGGTTAAATGAAATATTTTCCATACATTTAGTGGAAAATAATGAAGTCAACAAAAACTCTTTAATTAGAGTTTGTATTAACAGGTAATATGGTTCTTTTATGTTAAAAAACAAAAGCAGAACACAAAATTATATATAGAGAATATAACAATTATATAAATAAAACAATGCACAGGGAAAAATACACTCACATGTTTAAAAATTTCACCTTTGAGTGGTGGCACTATAGGTCATTAAAAATGTTTTGGTTTTGGTTTATCATTTTAGATAGTTTCTTCTGAGTACTTACCACAAAATTTCTCAAGTATTAAACATCTTAATTATTTTTCAGTTTTAAAAATAATAGCAATAGAAATAATAGTTAACAATTTTGAGCACCTACTACTATTACCACAGCTACCACTACTACTACTATTACTATGATTACTAGTACTATTTCTACTGATCTAATGGTTTTGCCTGTATTAGCTCATCTGATCCACACAACAACACGCTAAGTAGGTGCTGTGGTTTGAATGGAAGCATCCTTCCAAAGTTTTTACATTGGAACTTAACCCTCAAGGGGATGATATTAAGAGGTGAGGCCTTTGGGAGGTTATTGGGTCATGAAAGCTCTTACCTCATAGAACAGATTAGTGCCTTTATAAAATCTTTAGAAAGTTAGTCCCCTTTGCCCTTCCATCCTGTCTGCCGGGTGAAGACAAAGCATTTGTCACCTCTGGAGGACACAGCACCAAGGCATCATCTTGGAAGCAGTGAATGACCTCTTACCAGACACTGAATCGGCCAGTGCCTTGATCCTGAACTTCCCAGGCTCCAGAACTGTGAGAAAAAAAATTCTATGATTTATAAATTACTCAATCTGTGGTACTTTGCTACAGAAGCAGGAGTAGACTAAAGTGGTAGGTATGATTAATATCTCCATATAGATGAGGAAACTGAAGGACAGAAAGGTAATTTACTCAAGAGTATGCAGTTAGTGGTAGTAAGTAAATTTAGACAGCCTGACTACAGAGCTCATTCTCTTGACCACTAAACCCAACCCCAACCTGTATCTTTATTCCTCCCATAATTTTCTTCTATTTTCATTTGTCTAGTTTTCTACATATGTAGCTACATCAGCCCTAAACTTTTCTACATAACTGTAAAGCATTTGATATGGGCAAATACATTAGGTAATATATTAATTCCAATTTTTTTTGGCTACATCCCTCCTCTGGCCTTCCATCCTCCTGCTCACATCTGGACTAACTGTACCCTAGGCCTGTTGTACAGCCATAATCCTGGAATCTATGATCCTGGGAATTCCCTTGGCTTCAGAACTTCATTGTAAACTGTTTCCTATATCTCACAGTTTCTTGATCTTCTCCCTTTTATTTTGGTGGAGCTCAGTCTCCAATGCCTTCCAAATAAAGAATGCATCATGTTAATTTACTTTAAATCTTGCACATATATTTTCTGAGAACTCACCTTTGATTAATGGTTTGGATTTGTAAGTACAGAAACCCTGCAGAACTTATGCAACAATGTTCCACTCTCTCCTAGTATGGCTAGTAAGAAGTCTGATGCTATTCTGATTCTGATCTTTCCAATGTGACCTTTTATTTCCTGTATGGAAGCCTTTGTGATCTTCTCTTTTATCTCTACCATTCTAAAACATCAAACTTGTATGTCTTCATGTGGGTCTTCTTTCATTCACTGTCCTGGGCATCCAATGGGCACTTTTAATCTAGAAATTCCTATACTTCAGTTATGAAAAATTTTCTTAAAATATTTCTTTGATAATTTCCTCTCTGTCCTTTCTATAGTGTCTTTCTGGGACTCCTACCAGTCAGATGCTTAGTCTCCTGAATGATCCTCTAAATTTTCTTTTCTTAATATCACTACCATGGTGAATGATCCTCTAAGTTTTTATCTTGTCTCTCCTATATTCCACTTCTTCATCTTTTGTCCTGTTTCCTGGGAGAACTTTTTTTTTCAACCATATTATTCAAACGTCTACTGCTTGTTATTGTTTCTACTATTTTTTCTAGGTGTTTTCCTCTGAATTTTTAAGTATGATTTTCTTGTTTCATAAATGCAGTAGTTATCTCTTTGAACACAGGCATACCTTGTTCTACTGTGCTTTGCTTTATTGTGCTTCACAGATACCGTGTTTTTGTTCTTGTTGTTGCTATTTGTAACAATCCGGCACCAAGCAAGTCTATCAGTGCCATTTTCCAACAGCATAAGCTCATTTTGTGTCTGTGTCACATTTTGGTAATTCTCACAATATTTAAAACTTTTCATTAATTTATCTGTTATGGTGATCTGTAATCAGTGACCTTTGATGTTACTATTATAATTGTTTGAGGGCACAATTAATCAAACCCATATAAGAGAGTGAACTTAATAAATGTTGTGTGTGTTCTCACTGCTCAACTCATTGGCCATTCCCCCATCTCTCCCCCTCTCCCCAGGCATCCCTATGCCCTGAGACAAAACAATATGGAAATTAGGTCAATTAATAACACTACAATGGCTTCTAAGTGTCCAAGAAAAGGAGGAGTTGCATGTCTCTTACTTTAAATCAAAAGCCAGACACAATTAAGCTTAGTGAGGAAGGCATGTTGAAAGCCAAGATAAGTCAAAAACCAAACCTCTTATGCCAAACAGCCAAGTTGTGAATGCAAAGGAAAAGTTCTTGAAGGAAATTAAAAGTGCTGCTATAATGAACACATGAATGACAAAAAAGCAAAACAGCCTTATTGCTGATATGAAGAAAGTTTTAGTGGTCTAGATAGAAGATCAACCCAGCCACATATTCCCTTAAGCCAAAACCTAACCCAGAATAAGGCCCTAACTCTCTTTAACTATATGAAGGCTGAGAGACATGAGGAAGTTGCAGACGAAATGTCTGACGCTAGCAGAGGCTGCTTTATGAGGTTTAAAGAAGGAAGCAGTCTCCACAATATAAAAGTACAAGGTAAAGCAGCAAGTGCTGATGGAGAAGCTGCCACAATTTATCTAGAAGATCTAGGTAAGAGTTTCAACATAGAGAAGGCGGCTATAGCACACAACAGAGTTTCAACATAGACAAAATAGCCTTTTATTGGAAGATGTCATCTAGGACTTTCCTAGTCAGAGAGGAGAAGTCAGTACCTGGTTTCAAAGCTTCAAAAGAAGGGGTCAGGTGCAATGGCTCATGCCCGTAATTCCAGCACTTCAGGAGACCGAGGCAAGAGGATGGCTTGAACTCAGGAGTTTGAGACCAGCCTGGTCAACACAGCAGGACCCTGTCTCTACAAAAAATTTTAAAAAGTACCCAGGTGTGGTGGTACATGCCTGTAGTCCAAGCTATTTGGGAGGTTAGGCGGATTGATCGCTTCAGCCCAGGAAGTTTAGGCTGCAGTGAGCTGTGATTATGTCACTGTACTTCAGCCTGGGCCACAAACTGAGACTCTGCCTCAAAAAAAAAAAAAAAAAAAAAAAAAGAGAGAAAGAGAGAAAGAAAGAGAAAGGCTGACTCTTCTGTTTAGGGCTGATGCAGCTGATGACTTTAAGCCAATACTCACCATTCTGAGAATCCTAAGGCCCTTAGGAATTATCGTAAATCTACTCTGCCTGTGCTCCATAAATGCAACAACAAAGCCTGGATGACAGCATATCTTTTGACAATGTGGTTTACTGAATATTTTCAGCCAATCATTGAGACCTACTGCTCAGGAAAAAATATTTCTTTCAAAATATTACTATTCATTGACAATGCACCTAGTCACCTAAGAGCTCTGATGGAGATGTACAAGGAGATTACTGTTGTTTTCATACTAACATCACATACATTTTGCAGCCCATAAATCAAGAAGTAATTTCGACTTCAAGTCTTATTATTTAAGAAATACATTTTGTAAGGCTATTGCTGCCATAGATAGTGATTCCTCTGATGGATCTGGGCAAAGTAAATTGAAAACCTTCACCCTATCTAGATGCCATTAAGAACATCCATGATTCATAAGAGGAAGTCAAAATATCAACACAAATATGAGTCTGGAAGATGAGTTTGACCATCATGGATGGCTTAGAGTCAGACTTCAGTGGAGGAAGTTCCACAGATGTGGCAGAAATAGCAAGATAACTAGAATTAGAAATGTAGTCTGAAGATGTCACTGAATGCTACAATCTCATGATCAGATCTGAATGGATGAGGAGTCGCCTTTTTTTTTTTTTTTGAGATGGAGTCTTGCTCTGTCACCCAGGCTGGAGTGCAGTGGTGCAATCTCGGCTCACTATAACCTTTGCCTCCTGGGTCCAAGTGATTCTCCTGCCTCAGCCTCCTGAGTAGATGGGATTACAGGTGCCTGCCACCCACCACACCAGGCTAAGTTTTGTATTTTTAGTAGAGACAGGGTTTCACCATGTTGCCCAGACTGATCTCAATTCCTGACCTCAAGTGATTTGCCCTCCTCAGCCTCCCAAAGTGCTGGGATTACAGGCGTGAACTACTGCACCTGGCTGAGTTACTTCTTATGGATAAGCAAAAAAAAAAGTGTATTTTATTTTATTTTTATTTTTTTTTGAGGCAGAGTCTCGCTCTATCGCCCAGGCTGGAGTGCAGTGGCTCAATATCAGCTCACTGCAAGCTCCGCCTCCTGGGTTCATGCCATTCTCCTGCCTCAGCCTCCTGAGTAGCTGAGACTACAGGCGCCTGCCACCACACCTAGCTATTTTTTTTATTTTTAGTAGAGATGGGATATCACCGTTAGCCAGGATGGTCTTGATCTCCTGACCTCATGATCTGCCCTCCTCGGCCTCCCAAAGTGCTGGGATTACAGGCATGAGCCACCACACCCAGCCAAAAAAAAAGTTCATTTTTAAGGCATAATCTACTCCTGGTGAAAATGCTGTGAACATTGTTGAAATAATAACAAAGATTTAGAATAATATAAACTCAGCTGATAAAGCAGTGGTAGAGTTCTAGAGGATTAAGTCCAAATCTGAAAGAAGCTCTACTATGGGTAAATTGTTATTAAACAGCATCTCATGCTAGAGAGAAATCTTTTGTGAAAGTAATCAATACAGCAAACTTAACTGTTATTTTAAGAAATTGCCACAAATACCCCAACCTTCAGCAACCACTATTCTGATCAGTCAGCAGCCATCAACACTGAAGCAAGACCCTCTAGTGGCAAAAATATTACAATTTGCTGAAGTCTAAGATGATCATTAACATTTTTTGCAATAAAGTATTTTTTAATTAGGGTATATACATTCTTTTTAGCTGTTGCACTTACTAGACTACAATATAGTGTAAACACAGTATTGGGCATTTTTTTTTTTTTTTTTTTTTTTAGATTCAGGGGGTGCATGTGTAGATTTGTTACATGGATATATTGCATAGTTATGAGGTTTGGCTTTTAATGAACCCCTCAACCAAATAGTGAATACAGTACCCAGTGAGTCCCCATCCCTTTCTCCCCTTTTGGAGTCCTCAGTGTCTATTGTTTCCATCATTATGTCCATGTGTACCCAGTGTTTAGCTCTCACTTACAAGTAAGAAATGTAATGTTTGGTTTTTTATTTCTGCACTAATTCACTTAAGACAATGGCCTTCAGCTGTATTCACGTTCCTGCAAAAGACATGATTTCATTCTTTTTAAGACTGCATAGTATTCTGTGGTGTATATATGCCATATTTTAAATCCGATCCACCATCGATCAGCACCTAGGTTGAGTCTATGATTTTGCTATTATGAGTAGTGCTTCATTGAAAATATGAGTACAGGTGTCTGAACATAACTTTTATATGAGCTGGGAAACCATAAAATTTATGTGACTCGCTTTATTGTGATACTTGCTGTATTGAGGTAGTCTGGAATTGAACGCTCAGTCTCTCCAAGGTAGGCCTATATATTATTATAGCTTTGAGCTTTAAAGATTTTCTTCTGTTCCCTAATTTTTCATTGTTTCAACTGAATTCATTTGTTTCTCTGCTCTCTTTCTTTTTGGTTAGACAGCTGATCGTCCTTGGCTCTCCACTGTTGTTGAGAGTGAAGCACTACAATATCCCTGGAAGCTCTGTGAAGAACAGCAGGGTTGTGGATGGGTGGGCATCTCTAGAGAGAGGCAGAAGTTCCATTAGAAGGATCCCAAATGTCAGCATCCATAGATTCTTTACCATGGATTAATCACTTTGCCCAGAGAGTGAGCCTCCAATCTCCTGGTTGGACAGCATAAACTTTGTGTCAATGTTCAGAGAGCCACCTGGGGGATGGGAACTAAGGATCTGTGATTCAACGTGTAGAAATCAGTACACCCTCTTGTTTTCAGTATATCACTTGCCCTCAGCTGACTATGCCCCCCATCCAGAAACGTGGGTTGTTTCTCCAGAAAGAGAACCTCCTACTCCTGCCAGGAAAGGAAGAAGCATATCCCTGCTTGCTGGAACTGAGCTGGGCTTCTAACTGCTTCTTAGGAAAATTCAAACACTAGAGGCAACACACTATATGTTCTATATTCCACTGATTAAAATTCTCTTTCTGACATTTTCATTTCCACATTATAAGCTTTATGCTTTTCAAGCCTGCTGTTTTTTCTTCTACCTAGTGGAATTGCAATAGTTAGCTTTAACACTTACAGGCCCTTCCAACTGCTGGTGAAAGGAAGGCCATCAAGATGAAAAGAAAACATCCTTTCTTTTAGATCATCAGGAAAGCAAGTACTTATCTATGTCACAGAACAGTCTTTGTGAACATTATTTCCAACAATAGACCCTTTCCCATAATTCAGACATGAAAATGTGTTGTTATGTCCCATGAAGGTTAAGTATAACTTCTAAAAAGTCTGTAATTCTGTCTGTTTCCTTAATAATCTGTTATCCTATTAAGAATATTTAAACAGACATCTCTGTTTGCTATAAAGCATAAATAACCATTAAGCCAAAAGAGTAGACTTAGCACTTCTCTTTTCTTCCATATGTTTATAGATGTGAAACAAAATAAAACAAAACTATGACTGTCAGGTTTCCCATTTTAAAACAGTTTTAGAGTTTAATATCTTACAAAAATAAGATAACCTTCTCTTCTCAGATCTACACCACCCAGTTTTCTGAGGTATCTCATCACCTCTATTTCTAGAACTTTTCCCAAGTTCTACTTCTTGTTAAAATCAGAAGTCAGCTTTTTCCACTGGTAAGACAGTTACCACTTGTCCCTTCTTCTTACATCTTCCAAAATGTTATTGATGTCTCTCATCTGTTTTATTCTTGTTAGTTTATTATACCCTCACTATCATTATAACAGAGCAAAGATGTATGCAAGAGTTCAATCTGCTATACCTAGCCAGAAATATGTGGGTCATTTTTAAATGTTTATTTTTCTACAACGAGCATATAATCATTATGATGGAAAATTACTGGATTCAACCTGAGCCAGGGAAATTTAAGTAATGGGGGCATGAAACAGGCACCAAAGAGTAGAAAATTATGTCTCACCATTTATCGCAAGACTCCAGCAGTAAGTCCTTAAAAGGTGACCTTTCCACTCTCTTGCATTTCAGTCTATTCTATTAGCTGTCATTTCCTGACCTAGCTTTCAGTTCCAAGGGCCATTTCCAGCAAATATCAGCCAACTTACAATTACTTTTGATGAGCTAGTAGTAATCACACCTAGACAAACTATTTTATTTTTATTCCACTAAAATGTCTTTGTGTTTTCACAATACCAGAATGCTACTATACATAATGGAATGGGCTTTTTTCCTTATTATAACAGAACTAAATAGTCAGATGAGAGTCGTCATTTTTAAAACTGTCATCTTGAGATCTTCTTCATTTATGCCAATGATGCTGCCATAGTTCAAAACTTAATTAAAGTTTATCTTTTGGAATTACCTTCAGAGACAATGTATGTGACACACAAGAAACAGTCTCATTAATTCCTAACCATATTTTGTGATTAACAAATAATTAGGCTAATCACTTAAACTAGTGAAAAGATGATTCTGAAGAGCTGTTGGCTACTTCCAAAACTCAAATATACCCTATTGATGTTATTCCATCACTAAAAAGATTCAAAAATGTGGCCAGGCATGGTGGCTCATGCCTGTAATCCCAGAACTTTGGGAGGCCAATACAGGAGGATTGCTTGAGCCCAGGAGTTCAAAACAAGCCTGGACAACATAGTGAGACCCTGTCTTAAGAAAAAGAAAAAGATTCAAAAATGTGCTGTAGACTTTGAAAGTAAATCCTACCTGCCCTACCCCCAATCTAACAATGGTTTGAGCAATACAGCTTTTTATTGTAATAAATACAATGTCATCCTAGGGCAACGACTTTAAAGGGGTAACTCACTTGGATGTATAAGTTTTGAAAGGCCTGTTAAAAATTCTCATTGCCTCATAATTACTCCTAAAACTGGCTTAAATAAATAAATGGAAAGAAAACAAATCAAGACCTTGACACGATGATCTAACTTAAGTTAGTTTCTATATTTTAAGAGCTAATAATCATATCAAAACTGCAAACATAAAAGTTAAATATGCTTTGCTTTCCTATTCTTTGTAAAATTGTAAAATTCTATTGCTAGATTTTACAAAATTGTTTCTAGGACAACCTTTTAGGAGTGACTTTTCCTGTGGAAAATTACTAAATTTTTTGCAGCATCTGAAAATATGCAAAAGAAGATGAGATGGAAAAGGAGAAAACATCATATATATTATCAATTGTGAATGTCTATATGCCAGACACAGAGGATTGATTATCTGAGGCCTTTGGATGTGGCATCTCTTTTCACAATTATCTGATGAACCATTGTATTCCTCAATCTAAATTCAGCCAACAGCCCAGCAAAATGAAAAACAGTGTCTTCATTGCTGCTTTTCAGCCATAAATTTCAAATTATGCTTTTATAAAAGAGAAATCAATGCATAATGCTAAGGCTTCATGTTAAGCTACTGAGCAATAGAAGAGATCCTGAAACAAAATAGTCTCTATAGAAGCAACCTAGTGAAAAGAATCCAAGATATATCTACATCACTGACATATTCTTCTCATGACTCTCTCAACATTTTGCTCTAATTTTAGATTTCAGTATTAAATGAATTAGGCATCTGTGGGGAATATTTTAATAAAAATTAAGCATTGTCCTTGTCTATGAAGTAAAGAGGATAAAGAAGAAAAAAAGAACCTATAAATATTCTATGCAGATGTACCAAGAAATCCAAAACTATGAGTTAATAGGGACTCCATAAATATTTTTTAAATTGCAATGAAATTAAATGGAAGCAGGAACTAGGTATTGCACAGGACTAACAGAATATTTCCCAAAATGCCTGAGAATAATCTGAGGTTTTTCTTTTGTGCAGATTCCTGAGCCATGAGTAATGGTATCACAGCTGTAAAAGTCTTGGGTGATGACTGGCAATCCAAAATAACAAGTAAAACATTTGTCATGATAGGGGTTGGAGACTAAGAAAACTTGGTTACCACAATTCAAGGAGAGATAACCAAAAGATGTCGAGATGAATACCAAAACACATAAAAAAGGTATGTACAATTAAAAGAGCACATAAAAAAATGAAAAGC
This sequence comes from Piliocolobus tephrosceles, assembly GCF_002776525.5. NCBI lineage: Eukaryota > Metazoa > Chordata > Mammalia > Primates > Cercopithecidae > Piliocolobus > Piliocolobus tephrosceles. The sequence goes on from NC_045441.1 coordinate 84,236,665, forward strand.
ATTATGAAACATGTGTTAGGGGGCCTCTCCCTCGAGTGACTGGACTTCAGGTAGGGAAACTGGCATTGGCATAACTTTCCTGGATTCTTACCCACTCTATGGAGAAGGATCGTGGCCCACATTTCTCAACTAGGTGCAGTTAATATTTTTAAAGTTCGTAAACAGTGAAGACTCTCTCTTCTTTTCCTCTCCGCCCTAGATCAATGTGAATAGAGATTATGAGAATCTGTCTGCTCTACAGACCCAAATCGTTCCTAAAGGAAACGGAGACAGGAGCACTAAGAGCATCACTTGGCCTTCACAGGCAAGGCACAGTGCTTTTCACAGGTTCACCAGCAAAAAAAAAAAAAAAATTTTTTTTTTTTTTTTTTTTGAGATGAGTTCTAGTTCCGTTACCCAGGCTGATCTCTAATTCCTGACCCCAAGAAACCCTGTCACCTTGGCCTCCTGAAATGCTGGGATTACAGACATGAGCCACCGCATCCGGCCAGAACAGTGATTCTTTGCTTTCAGTTTCCTTCCCTCTCAGTCTTTCCAAACTTGGGCAGGTCTAGGGAGCAATGTCCTGAGAACAAAGGATAGTTGAGCAAGAAGGAAAATGGGAAGAAACGAAAGAGGTGTATATATATATATATATATGATATATGTTGAGTTTGAAGAAACAGCAGCATGTTCCATTATAAAATTCCTGTACATTAAGGACTGTAATACTGGGGTATTGATTTGAACTCAGGGAAAAAAGAGTCACAGGCAAGTAAAAAACTACTGACTTTAATTAGTTTGTTTTTTGTTTTTTTTTTAAGAAATTTAAAACAATGAATTGTTGAATTTTGAATTTAAAACATTAAAATTTAAAACTCCACTTTTCACTAATAAAGTAAACATATAAAATGATCACTAAGGCCCTATCTAATTCTAAAATTCTGACATGGATTTAAGTTATCTCATCCAAAAACATATTTACTGAGCCTCTACTACATGTTGACATAGAAAAAACATTTTGGACAAAGAGATGAAAATGGTGAAAGAATGTACAAAAAACCCACGAACACAATTCACAGTGATGTGTACCATAATAGAAGTGTGCAGGAGAAACCGACCGTGTGTGCAGAGGAACCTCTTACACACACACACACACACACACACACACACACACACACACACAGAGAAGGGCACCTAATCAGGCCTGGAAAGTTCTAGGGGAAGGGAACGGAATGGTGATTATGGAGCAAAGATGTTTCTAGATGAATGCATGACAGACCTGAGTTTTGAAGGAAAAGAGACTGAAGGGATGGAGGGAGCTGTCGTGGGACAGGCACATAATAGGCAGAGCTTTCTAATAATATAATAACAACAGAAAAACTGAGAGAAGTATGGGAGAACATCACCTCAAGGCTCTACAGGGAAGTCAAAAACAGCTAGAGCAATGTTGCATGTGATGGAAACAGGGTGTGAGGAAGGAACTTTCATATGTTTCTGGTGAGAATATCAATTGTGTATTCCCTTTGACTCAGCAATTTCATTTCTGGAATTTATCTTACAGATATAATCCTATATGTGTACTATAATACACATATAAAAATATGTGTACATGTCATCACAGCACCACTTGTTTTTTGTTTTATGTTTTTGAGACAGAGTCTTGCTCTGTTGCTCAGGCTGCAGTGCGGTGGCATGATCTCGGCTCACCTCAACCTTCACTTTCTGGGTTCAAGTGATTCTCCTGCCTCAGCCTCCCGAGTAGCATGCCGTCACGCCGAGCTGATTTTTGGTATTTTTAGTAGAGATGTGGTTTTGCCATGTTGGCCAGGCTGGTCTTGAACTCCTGACTTCAGGTGATCCACCCGCCTCAGCCTCCCAAAGTACTGGGATTACAGGCACGAGCCACCGTGCCCAACCCACAGCACCATTTGTAATAATAAAAAACTGTAAACAAACTTAATGAGCCTCAACAGAGGAATATTTAGTAAATTATGTTAAATCCATCAAATGGTATACACTATGTAGCCCTTGAAAAGAATGAAACATTTCTATATGTATTAGTATGGAATTATCTCTAAGACATTTTGCTAAATGAGGATATCTTTTTTACTTACTTTTTTTTTTTTTTGAGTTATCCTGAAATCTCTAAGAATGCCTCTGAGCATTTCCTCTTCTCTTGAACTCTTTTGATGATGATGATGATGATTATCTTGAGAGAGAGATTCTTGCTCTGTTCCCCTGGCTAGAGTGCAGTGGTCTAAAGCCTCAAACTCTCAGGCTCAAGTGACCCTCCCACCTCAGCCTCCCAAGTAGTTGGGACTACAGGTATGCATACTATGACGCCCAGCTAAATTTTTTTTTTTTTAGTGGAGAGGGTGTCTTGCTATGTTACCCAAGCTGGTCTCCAACTCTTGGCTTTTAGTAAGAGATATCAGAAGGATGTACCTAATATGCCAACATCTGCGTACAAAAAATACAATTATTTGTGTGTCTGTAAGTGTGTGTGTCTGTGTGTGTTCACATATACATGAACACATGAATACAAGGGCTCCCTCAGGAAGGACACTGACAATAAATGCAATAATAGATACTGCTGAAAGGAGGAACTGGACAACTGGAGGACAGAGATGTAAAGCAAACTTTTAAAAATTCTGTACCTATACTTATATCATCTTTCCAAAAAAAAACCACATTTAACCCATAATATACAT
>NC_045441.1:84239757-84389109 GCF_002776525.5 Piliocolobus tephrosceles
GAGACTGTGCCATTGCACTCCAGCCTGGGCAACAAGAGTGAAACTCCCAGGTTCAAGCGATTCTCCTGCCTCAGCCTCCCTAGTAGCTGGGATTATAAGCATGTGCCACCACGACCGGCCAATTTTGTATTTTTAGTAAAGAAAGGGTTTCTCCACATTGGTCTCGAACTCCCAACCTCAGCTGATCCGCCCATCTCGGCCTCCCAAAGTGCTGGGATTACAGGCATGAGCCACCGCACCCAGCCCATAATATACATTTAACAATGAAGTAAAACACAAAAGTCCACGTTGAACTTTTTTAACTGAAGAAAGATTCAACATGAATGATGGCAGCTGAGAAGGTATTTGAAGAGAGACAGTGTTTAGTGAAAAAGGCCTGAAAGTACCAACACAAATGAAGAGCAACAGAAGTTAAGGCAAACAGGATAGCTGACCAGGGAAGAACACGGGAAAGTTAACTTTTTTTCTCAGTCAACCATAAAGAAAATAAATGTCACATGGTGTGTGGAAGGAACAGTAGAGATAAACAAGGAAACTATCACATGCAGCTTCAATCTGTTTGGAAAAACAGGCAAAAATTTTCACAAATTTTGTGATATGTGTACTGTGTACTGAGATTTTAGGTATGTTTGCTAAAGATTCCAAAATTATGCAAAATCTGATAATCTAATCAAATAGCAGCATCTAGGATTTTTTTTTTTTTTTTTTTTTTTTTTTTTTGAGATGGAGTTTTGCTCTGTCACCCAAGTTGGAGTGCAGTGGCATGATCTCCGCTCACTGCAAGCTTTGCCTCCCGGGTTCACACCACTCTCCTGTAGCTGGGTCTACAGGTGCCCGCCACCACGCCCGGCTAATTTTTTGTATTTTTAGTAGAGACAGGGTTTCACTGTGTTAGCCAGGATGGTCTCGATCTCCTGACCTCCTGATCCGCCCACCTCGGCCTTCCAAAGTGCTGGGATTATAGGCGTGAGTCACCGTGCCCAGCCGGGAATTTTTTTTTAACTGCTAAAGCCTGAGGTCTTTATTTTCTTCATGGTATTCAACTATCTTCCAATGTTTACAAAGTGAAGTGGATAGTAGGGACACCCCAAGTAGTGGGCAGTAAATGGCCCATGGTGACTGATGAGTGAAACAAACACATCAAAGATGGAACAAATTATATATTTGGATAAATTCAATTAGCAAATAGCTTTAAGCAGTCTGGCAAATTAAACACAGCCTAAACCCACATTCTGAATTTGGAGGGATATTTAATGATGTCCTGTTGAAAGGCAAAGGTAAAAATCCAAAAACTAATTTTACCAAAATAAAAAGAACAAAATAGCAACCTCATCTCATAACTCATACTCATTGGGTACAATGGGTCTAGTACCATAAGACCCTTTCAATAGTCAATATGAAATGATAATATAAAAAGGCTAAGTCAAAGGCCAAGACTCTATAAACCTTGTTAAGAAATAACAAAAAACAGACTATTGGAAAGCCACATTATTTTTATTTTATTTTTATTTTATTATACTTTAAGTTCTAGGGTACATGTGCACAACATGCAGGTTTGTTACACATGTATACATGTGCCATGTTGGTGTGCTGCACCCATTAACTCGTCATTTACATTAGGTGTATCTCCTAATGCTATCCCTCTCCCCTCCCCCTACCCCACGGCAGGCCCTGGTGTGTGGGCCTGTATCCAAGTGTTCTCATTGTTCAATTTCCACCTTTGAGTGAGAACATGTGGTGTTTAGTTTTTTTGGCCTTGCCATAGTTAGCTCAGAATGATCATTTCCAGCTTCATCCATGTCCCTACAAAGGACAGGAACTCATCCTTTTATATGGCTGCATAGTATTCCATGGTGTATATGTGCCATATTTTCTTAATCCAGTCTATCACTGATGGACATTTGGGTTGGTTCCAAGTCTTTGCTATTGTGAAAAGTGACGCAATAAACATATGTGTGCATATGTCTTTATAGCAGCATGATTTATAATCCTTTGGGTATATACCCAGTAATGGGATGGCTGGGTCAAATGATATTTCTAGTTCTAGATCCTTGAGGAATCGCCACACTGTCTTCCACAATGGTGGAACTAGTTTACAGTCCCACAAACAGTGTAAAAGTGTTGCTATTTCTCCACATCCTCTCCAGAACCTGTTGTTTCCTGATTTTTTAATGCTCGCCATTCAAGATGGATGAAAGACTTAAATGTCAGACCTAAAACCATAAAAACCCTTAGAAGAAAACCTACGTAATACCATTCAGGACACAGGCATGGGCAAGGACTTCATGTCTAAAACACCAAAAGCAATGGCAACAAAAGCCAAAATTGACAAATGGGATCTAATTAAACTAAAGAGCTTCTGCACAGCAGAAGAAATTACCATCAGAGTGAACAGGCAGCCTACAGAATGGGAGAAAATTTTTGCAATCACCCATCTGACAAAGGGCTAATATCCAGAATCTACAAAGAACTTAAATTTATAAGGAAAAAAATCAAACAACCCCATCAAAAAGTGGGCAAAGGATATGAACAGACACTTCTCAAAAGAAGACATTTATGCAGCCAACAGACACATGAAAAAATGCTCATCATCACTGGCCATCAGAGAAATGCAAATCAAAGCCACATTCTTTTCAAAGAAAAATCAGGTAAGTTAAGGTCTTTTCTAGCTCTCACTTCAGTGATGACAAACCATTTAATAATCTTTTTTACTTAGTTTCTTTTTTTTGACTTATCCTGAAATCGCTAAAACCAACTCTGGGCATTTTCTCTGGTATAATTCTTTTAATTCCTTTTTTTGTTTTTTTGAGACAGGGTCTCACTCTGACACCCAGGCTGGAGTGCAGTGCAGTAGTACAATCATGGCTCACTGCAGTCTCAAACTCCTGGGTTCAAGTGATCTTACTGCCTCAGTTTTTTGAGTAGCTGGGACTACAGGCATGCACACTATAATGCCTAATTATTTATTTATTTTTTTTAGTAGAGATGGAGTCTTGCTATGTTGCCCAAGCTGGTCTCGAACTCTTGGCTTCAAGTAATCTTCCTGCCTTGGCCTCCCAAAGTGTTGGGATTACATATGTGAGCCACTGCACCTGGCCTTCCTGCTTAATTCTTTATAAATCTTTCAAAAATTTAAATTATATTTATTAAATAAGAAATCATCTTGAGGTTAGAGTTTTTAAATAGATTATCAAAATAAAAACTATGTTCTATATCTGTGCTTTGATTTCTGAGTTGACATTTTCTTGTATTTTTTACAAAGTAACATTACTAATTCTTCTAAGAGCACTTCATATTTCAAAGTTTCTGTTATGAAAAGTATTTTATATAAAACAATATCATATTTCATCAATTTAAAATAACATCTGCTGACTAAAAATAAAATAGAATCTATATACTAGTCACCAATTCTAACCTTAGATTTCTCAATTTATGATCAAGGTAAAAATCATCCCTTTCACCCCAAACTATAGTTATCCAAATGACACATCAAATAGTGTACACGGTAGGCCAGGTGCGCTGGCTCACACCTGTAATCCCAGCACTTTGGGAGGCCAAGGCAGGCAGATCACCTAAGGTCGGGAGTTCAACACCAGCCTGACCAACATGGAGAAACCCTGTCTCTACTAAAAATGCAAAATTAGCCAGGCGTGGTGGTGCATGCTTGTAATCCCAACTACTTGGGAGGCTGAGGCAGGATAATTGCTTGAACACAGGAAACGGAGGGTGCAATGAGCCAAGATTGTGCCATTCCACCCCAGCCTGGGCAATAAGAGTGTAAGAGCAAAACTACATCTCAAAAAAAAAGAAAAAAAAAGAAAGAAAGAAAAAAGAAATAGTGCACAGGGTAAAGTTCTATTCCAAATGAGAAAAGATGTTAGACTCTGGACAAGTTATTTACCCTCCATGGACTTCAATTTGAGATAAGAAATATTCTAATTCCCTATTTTACAAGTGAGAAAATTGAGACTCAGAGATGTTAGGGATTTCCCAAGAGCTGGATATCTGTTAGTTAGCAGTCATTAAAGCCTCAGGTTGACGCCTCTTCTGAGAACAACTGGCAGGCCATTCTGAAAAACAAAGATGGAGCCTTACTTCACACTAACACCTATATAAATTCTAAGTGGGTTAAATGATCAATTATTTAAAATAAAGTAATAAAAGTGATGGGAGAAAATTTAGGTGACTAATTCCCTCAATGAGAAGGGCCTTTCTAAAACCAAAGCCAAAACTGAAAATAAAACATCCCTATAAATTTGGCCAAATTTTTAGATAAAAATCTAAATAATCCCTCTGACAAAACACACTAAACCCAGTTAATGATAAATGACATACTGGGAGGTAGGGAGAGAAAAAGGAATTATTTGTAGAATGTAGAGGGTGGCCATAAAATCTGGTAACAGATATTATTTGACCATGAATTATAATATCTATAAATCATTCATTATATCTTTTCCTGTGTTTCTAGACTTAGCGACCACCCTGTATATAAAAAATAGTTGATATTGTTAATGTATAAATTAATAAGGTGAATATTCTAGTAGAAAATGGAAGTGGTACATGAGGAAGCAATTCATAAAATGCCTACAAATGGCCAATATACATTTCAATACATTTGTTCAATCTTTCCAGAATCAAAGAATATTGAACGATGAAATTTTTTACCTAACGTAAGCAAGTATTTTATTTATTTATTTATTTATTTTTGAGACGGAGTCTCGCTCTGCCGCCCAGGCTGGAGTGCAGTGGCCGGATCTCAGCTCACTGCAAGCTCCGCCTCACGGGTTCACGCCACTCTCCTGCCTCAGCCTCCCGAGTAGCTGGGACTACAGGTGCCAGCCACCTCGCCCGGCTAGTTTTTTGTGTTTTTTAGTAGAGACGGGGTATAAGCAAGTATTTTAAAAGATCAATAAAAATTTAGGAACACAGCTTAATCTTGAGTGAATACATTGGTATAAACTTTATAGAAGGCAGTTTAACAATACACAGCATAAATAGAGGATATATTTCTAGTCACCAAAATGCCTCTCCCAAGAAAAGGTCCAAGAAAAAAAATAATAATTTGCCCAGAACACTAAAATATGTGAAGGATATTCATAAAATAACAGCAAAATACTAGAAACAATCTATCCACTAAGAAGTTAACTGTCAAATAAATTACAAAACAATCACACACTGGCATACTATGTAACTATTAAAAATACCATAGAGATCTACTTATGAAATGTAAAAATTTTTATAAAATAAACTTAGTGAAAAAAGTAGGCTGCCGATCAGCATAAATATTATCAGTTTCAATAATATAACAGGGAAAATATTTCTTTCAAACGTTGTGGAAGTCTAGCAACAGGGCAGGATATAAGAAGAAAACATGGCCAGAGAGGTATTCCAGTGGCAGAGAAGTTCAAGGAACTTCCATTTTTACTTTTATTTCACTTCTTTTTTATTGCTAATTTTATATTTTCATCTTTTTAAAGAATGTATTTAACTTTTCTTACATATATATGTATAAGTGAATAATTTTATTTAAATGTATATACATCTGATGCATTTATTTATTTGATCCATTTGCTTATAAATTCAGTGCCCTGCATATGTGTAATCTAATCATGGCACTTTAAAAATAAATTTTTGTGAAAGATTCTGCTAAAATAAATAATAAAGGAAATTTGAATGTATCTGAGTGTATTACAAACTCATATAACTTTAAAAAATTGTTAATTAAAATACTTCCTAGTATATTCAATGTTCAAAATACAGTTCATGGTACATAACAAAAAATCATTTTTTAATAAAAGACAAAAAAATCCAAAACATGCCTGCATGCTCAATTTTTAGAAATATGTAAAAATTTACAGAGCACTTGACTGCATGGAACTTTGAGTCTTATTAACAAAACAAGAAAATATAAAAATCAAATCCCAATGTATCACTGAGAGTCACAATAAATGGAACAGAGAGTAGACACATAGACTCCATGAAAAGAAATTATCTTGGTGAATTAGAACAGTCAAATCGGATTTCATGAAGACTTAATTGCTGGAAGATAGATTAAATGTCCATGGTTTGTAAAGAAGCAGAGAGGAACATTTCAAATGAAAAGAATAATAACAGCAGAGCTGTGGCAGGGAAAAAACTACAGAGGCAGACAAAAAAGTACAGAGGTAGAGAAAAGATAAGCCTGCCTGAGGATTCAAGTTGAGGAAATAATACCACCAGCTAGCATTTATGGTTTGCCAGGAACTGCATTAGGTATTTTAAATGCATCCATAGATCACAGAAATAAACAGTCAATTGGGAAGATAGTTATAAATATGATCTCATTTGGTAGGCTAGGAAATAGATGCCTGAAGACAAACGGCAAGCCCAAAGAGGTACACAAGTGGCCAACGAAAGGAACAAGCACCCCATGTAGGTCTAATTCCTGAGTCCACTGTCTGAACAACCACATTCCACTATTAATGAAAAAGAGTAAAACTAGGTTGCCAATGATTTTATATTGTATCAATAATGTGGCCAGTGCACATTAAAGAACTATTCAAGATGAAAGTCCTATAAAAATTAACCTAACTGTAATAGTGTTGGAAAACTGGATATCCACATGTAAAAGAATAAAATCAGACTCCTAAATCAGGACATATATAAAAAACAACTCAAAATGAGCTAAAGACTTAAACATAGACCTGAAGCTATAAAACTTGTAGAAGAAAACATAGGGTAAAAGCCTATCGATAACGCTCTGGGCAATAATCGTTGTGGCTATAACTACCAAAACACAGGCAACAGAAGCAAAAATAAACAAATAGCATAATACCACACTACAAAGCTTCTGCACAGAAACATTCAACAGAATGAAGAGACAACCTACAAAATGGGAGGAAATATTTCTGAAACAAACATCTGATAAGGGGTTAACATCCAAAATATATGAGGAACTCAGAAAACTCAATAGCAAGAAAACAAATAACATGATGAAAAAAATAGGCAAAGGACCTGAATAGACATTTTTCCAAAGAAGATATACAAATGGACAACAGTTAAATGAAAAAATACTCCACATCATTAATAATCAGGGAAATGCAACGTGAAACCACAATGAGATATCACCTCACACAAGTTAGAATGGTTTTTATCAAAAAATAACAAAAAAATAGCAAGGACTGGTGAGGAAGTAGAGAAAAAGGAACCCTCACACACTATTGGTGGAAATATAAATTAGTACAGCCATTAGGAAAAACAATCTGGAGGTTTCTCCAAGAATTAAAAATAGAACTACGATATGATCCAGCACTCCCATTTCTGGGAATGCATCCAAAGAAAATGAAATCACTATGTCAAAGAGATATCTGCACTCCCATTTTTATTACAGCACTATTCGCAATACCTAAGATATGGGATCAAACTAAGTATCCATGGATGAATGAATGGATAAAGAAAACAAGGTGACATACACACACACACACACACACACACACAAACACGCAAACACACATACACAATGGAATACCACTAGGCCTTAAAATGAAGGAAATCCTGTCATTTGCAACAACATGAATGAACCTGGAGGACATGATAAATGAAGTAAGTCAGGCACAGAAAGACAAATACTACATGATCTCATTTACATGTGGAATCTAAAAAAAGTTGAACTCACGAAAGAGAAAGTATAATGATGGTACCAGACACTGGACGAAGTGAGGAGAGTGTACAGAGAGACACTGGTTAAAAGGTACGAAAGTCCAATTATACTGGGGCAATAAGTTCTGGAGATCTATTGCACACTGTGGTGACTACAGTTAGTAATGTATTTTATACTTGAGAATGGTGAAATGTTCTCACCATAAAAATATGAACAGTATGTGAGGTGACAGACACAGTAATTCACTTGATGTAATCATTTCACAGTATATACATACATTAAAACATCATGCGTACCATAAATACACACAATTTTTTAAAATTGTATCTTAATAAAGCTGGGTGGGAAAGCAACAAGAAAAAAAAAAATAACCTAACTGCAAGACGTAGAAAGGATTAACATAGGAAATTCATGGTTGAAATGTCTCTATTAGGCCACGCGCGGTGGTTCATGCCTGTAATCTCCACATTTTGGGAGGCCAAGGTGGAAAGATTGCCTGGAGTCAGGAGTTCGAGACCAGCCTGGTCAACATGGTGAAACCCTGTCTCTACTAAAAATACAAAAATTAGCCCAGTGTGGTGGCAGGTGCCTGTAATCCCAGGTACTCGGGAGGCTGAGGCAGGAGAGTCGCTTGAACCCGGGCAGCGGAGGTTGCAGTGAGCCAATATCATGCCATTGCACTCCAGCCTGGGCAACAAGAGCGAAACTTCATCTCAAGGAAAAAGGCCGAGTGCAGTGGCTTACACCTGTAATCCCAGCATGTTGGGAGGCCGAGGTGGGCGGATCACCTGAGATTAGGAGTTCAAGACCAGCCTGGCCAACATGGTGAAACCCCATCTCTACTAAAAATACATAATTTAGCCAGGTGCTGATTGACAGGTGCCTCAATCCCAGGTACTTGGGAGGCTAAGGCAGGAGAATCACTTGAACCTGGGAGGCGGAGGTTGCAGTGAGCCGAGATTGTGCCACTGCACTCCAGCCTAAGTGACAAGAGCAAAACTTTCTCTCAAAATAAAAGGCCAGACATGGTGGCTCACACCTATAATTCCAGCACTTTGGGAGGCGCAGGTGGGTGGATCACCAGGTCAGGAGATTGAGACTATCCTGGCTAACACAGTGAAACTCCATCTTTACTAAAAATACAGAAAATTAGCTGGACGTGGTGGCACACACCTGTAGTCCCAGCTACTCTGGAGGCTAAGGCAGGAGAACTGCTTGACCCCCGGATGGGGAAGTTGCAGTGAGCCGAGACCGCACCACTGCACTCTAGCCTGGGAGACAGAGCGAGACTCCATCTCAAAAACAAACAAAAGTCTCTATTATATGAGTTTAATAAATTTCTCCAAATCAGAGGAGATTTTAGTTGAAAATTCCACATATACATCCATCTGCATGTTATCATTATGGCACCACATAACAGAGCAGATAACACAGCAGTTCCTGAGCACTCTAAAGATATCATCATCATAATCATAGATGATATAATGCAGAATCTACTATCCAAAAGGGAAGAGTAACTTTTAATTTTAAATCACTTTCTTCAAATAATTGAATTATCAATAGCTTAGCTAAAAGTGGAACTGCAATGTAATATTTGAGAGTAGTCAAGGGCTATTATTTGACTACAATTTTGAAAACCATTTTAAAAATCTACTTTTTAATAACTGACATATTGTTTAGCTTCCCTATTTTAATTTCAAGAAGAAGTATTTCTCTTTGGATTTAATGTATGCCACATTGTATCAATGAGAAGAATAGTTGATTTGATTTATATAATACACATTTATAAAAACAGATGAAAAGAAGTATCTTTGATGCTAAAAATGGAAATTATTTTCCCTAGGATTCCTCATACTTTTAAATGGTATGCACACTGATTAAAAATGCTCCACAATTTCCATCCACGTATGGACTTGTGTGGATTAGAATGGATGTATCTGAAATAAATAATGTAAATGCTCTTTTTATTTTGTCTGTACCTTTACTCAGCTTTTTCAATGATTCAAATTGGAAATAAACGTAAATTTTTAAGTATACATTTTCTTCTCTTTATTCTTTTTTTAAAATTATACTTTAAGTTCTAGGGTACATGTGCACAACATGCAGGTTTGTTACATATGTATACATGTGCCATGTTGGTGTGTTGCACCCATTAACTCGTCATTTACATTAGGTATATCTCCTAATGCTCTCTCTCCCCCCAGCCCGCCTCCCCACAATAGGACCCGGTGTGTGATGATCCCCTTCCTGTGTTCAAGTGATCTCATGGAATACTATGTAGCCATAAAAAAGGATGAGTTCGTGTCCTTTGTAGGGACATGGATGCAGCTGGAAACCATCATTCTTTTTTTTTATATACATACTTTAAGTTCTAGGGTACATGTGCACAACGTGCAGGTTTGTTATATATGTATACATGTGCCATGCTCTTTTTTTTTTTTTTTTTTTTAAGAGGTGGAGTCTCACTATCCAGGCTTGCCTATGTTGGAGGGCACTCCACAATCGTAACATACTAGAACCTCTAACTCTTGGGCTTAAACGATCCCCCGGCTTCCTAACTAGCTGGGACTACATGCGCATGCTCAGAGACTGGCTAGCGTACATTTTCTATAATACAGAAAGGCATAAATCTTACCCTGAAAAGTAAAATATTCTTTTTTTTTTTTTTTGAGATCACGTCTTACTCTGTCACCCAGGCTGGAGTACAGTGGCACGATCTCGGCTCACTGCAAGCTACGCCACCCGGGTTTATACCATTCTCCTGCCTCAGCCTCCCAAGTAGCTGGCACTACAGGCGCCCGCCACCACACCTGGCTAATTTTTTGTATTTTTAGTACAGACGGGAGTTCATCGTGTTAGCCAGGATGGTCTCGATCTCCTGACCTCGTGATCTGTCAGCATCGGCCTCCCAAAGTGTAGAATATTCTTTATCCATATGTTCATTTATCTGCACTAATATATACACTTGATAAAATAATAAACAGAATCATTATTATTACTTTTCCAACAGTCACTTCCCTGAGTTCTATGTTTCAGAGAAGAAACGGCAGTACTGTTTGAACCTGCAGATGTGAAATGGGCAACTAGCATCAAACCCTCAAAGAACAGAGAAAATAGGTAAGCTAATTGAAAAGTGACCATTGCTCAAGGAAGTTTGTGTCATCTACCTTCTTGCTACCAGAAGCAACATTTTTTTTTTCTTTTACAGCTATGGTGTATTTCTTTCCTTAGAAGGCTATTAATATATTCTAATTTTGATCTGGTATGCCAAGGAAATAGGAAGAAACATCAATGAATGAATAAGACAATCAGGACACCTTGAGATTAGGTTAGGAACACATTAAGTCACACTCAATAACAAGATATTATATTGTGGATTCCTAGCTATTACCAAGTCTCCCTTAATCAAATGCAAAATGTCAGCCTGACCTGAACAAGTTCAGGAAAGACTTGAATCAGAGGATGAATACAATTACTAACTGAGCCACAAATCTATTTTTTTTGCTAAATGAAGATAAATGCTAAGTCAATGGAGAGAAATGAAGACTGAATGTGCATGTGGATAAAGGTAAAAATACTAATTTCCAATCTCATTTCAAACTTCTTCAAATCAAGTATAAAGCTAACGGCCATATAGCAGAGTAATCTATTAATACATCTACAAAAGATTGTTGCATGTAATGGTCTTGATAGCTATAAGCAGCTCCAAATAAACAAGCAAACAAAACAGTTTAGTCTTTAAGTGTCAGTACCAGATCAACATAATCCACCAATTTGAAAATGAAACCAAAGTTCACTTCTCCCTTTTTCCCTCCCTACAAGATGCTCTACCTAACACACCATATTTGGAAAAATTATATAAATTTTAAAGCCCTCTGTAAAATGGAAGTAAACTTGAATCTTTCTTATGGCCCACTAAATAAACAATCAAAAACTGGCAATAGACTCTGATGTATTCAAAATCAATGGAAAACAGTGAGAAAGTCCTCCCCTGAGGATAAACTTTTTTCTTAGATTGAAGAAATGATTTAGACAGTACAGCAAACAATACAGTATAGACACGACTCAAAGAAAAGCTCTATCACCAATTTTAGCAATACCAGCAGAAAACAATTAACAACAAATCGCTAACAACATAGAAATAGGTGCTATTTATAAATACATTTTAAGAAACCAGAGAAAAACACTTTTCTCTCTATTCAAATAAGAAATCTACATTTTTATTTTGTTTCTCAACAGATTTGTTTCTAAGAAAAATTGCATTTCAAAATGTGACTTAGCTCACACACATACACACAAAGGCAACTTTGTGTTAAAACAAATGCTATTCCTTCAAAGGTCAGAGGATGAAAGCCATAATTTGATTATTCACCAGAAGCAATTATCCTTATTTGGGAAGACAGAGGAAGGCAGTCACTTAACATTACACTTTACCTGGGCTAGGGAAAAAAGCATGTTAAATTGTCTATAATTTTATAACAAAGGATAAGAGCAAAAGTACTGGCATGTATCTCTCATTAAAAACATAACATTTGCAAAATTAATCTTACATTTCACATTCAAATATGGTTGAGTTGCGGGAAATGCTTACAAAGAGGTAACAAAGACAGATTTAAGATAAAATGAATGTATAGATCTAGATGAGTGCATATTAAAACATTTTAATGGGTATGGTGGCGGGTGCCTGTAATCCCAGCTACCCAGGAGGCTGAGGCAGGAGAATAGCTTGAACCTAAGAGGTGGAGGTTGCAGTCAGCCAAGATCGTACCACTGTACTCCAACCTGGGTGACAGAGTAAGACTCCATCTCAAAAAATAAAAATTGAAAAAAAAAAAAACAATGGACATGTTGATCTTCAAGTGATAACTGAAATCCTGACCCTTTGAAAAAGACGCAATAGGAACTGGCGGTGTGGGGAGAACACTCATGAAAGAGGTCAGGCTTAGCAAATATCTACAGAAATAGGGTTGAGCTGTGATGAGTGGGAGAGTGAAAAGGACATTGACTCAGGCTTGGATATGTCCACATTTAGTGAGGGGAGATGTGCTAAAAAGAACTTGGAGAAAAGGAAGGAAGAATTACTATTAAGAGTTTTGAGGATGAGAGAATCAACCTTTTCAAGTACCTACAGAGAAGCCAAGGACAAAAAAGGTCATTAAGTTTGAAGACTAGTATGTTACTGGTAAAGTGGCAAGAGCATATTCAGTAGAATAACACAGATAGAAACAAGATAGTGAGAAAAAGAAAAGTGGGTTTTTTGAAAAGATCAACAAAATTGACAGACCGCTAGCAAGATTAATAAAGAAGAAAAGAGAGAGGAATCAAATAGACGCAATAAAAAATGATAAAGGGGATATCACCACCGACCCCACAGAAATACAAACTACCATCAGAGAATACTATAAACACCTCTACACAAATCAACTAGAAAATCTAGAAGAAATGGATAATTTCCTGGACGCGTACACTCTTCCAAGACTAAACCAGGAAGAAGTTGAATCCCTGAATAGACCAATAGCAGCCTCTGAAATTGAGGCAACAATTAATAGCCTGCCCACCAAAAAAAGCCCAGGACCAGATGGATTCACAGCTGAATTCTACCAGAGGTACAAGGAGGAGCTGGTACCATTCCTTCTGAAACTATTCCAATCAATAGAAAAAGAGGGAATCCTCCCTAACTCATTTTATGAGGCCAGCATCATCCTGATACCAAAGCCTGGCAGAGACACAACAAAAAAAGAGAATTTTAGACCAATCTCCCTGATGAACATCGATGCAAAAATCCTCAGTAAAATACTGGCAAACCGGATTCAGCAGCACATCAAAAAGCTTATCCACCATGATCAAGTGGGCTTCATCCCTGGGATGCAAGGCTGGTTCAACATTCGCAAATCAATCAACGTAATCCAGCATATCAACAGAACCAAAGACAAGAACCACATGATTATCTCAATAGATGCAGAAAAGGCTTTTGACAAAATTCAACAGCCCTTCATGCTAAAAACGCTCAACAAATTCGGTATTGATGGAACGTACCTCAAAATAATAAGAGCTATTTATGACAAACCCACAGCTAATATCATACTGAATGGGCAAAAACTGGAAAAGTTCCCTTTGAAAACTGGCACAAGACAGGGATGCCCTCTCTCACCACTCCTATTCAACATAGTGTTGGAAGTTCTGGCTAGGGCAATCAGGCAAGAGAAAGAAATCAAGGGTATTCAGTTAGGAAAAGAGGAAGTCAAATTGTCCCTGTTTGCAGATGACATGATTGTGTATTTAGAAAACCCCATCGTCTCAGCCCAAAATCTTCTTCAGCTGATAAGCAACTTCAGCAAAGTCTCAGGATACAAAATTAATGTGCAAAAATCACAAGCATTCTTATACACCAGTAACAGACAAGCAGAGAGCCAAATCAGGAATGAACTTCCATTCACAACTGCTTCAAAGAGAATAAAATACCTAGGAATCCAACTTACAAGGGATGTAAAGGACCTCTTCAAGGAGAACTACAAACCACTGCTCAGTGAAATCAAAGAGGACACAAACAAATGGAAGAACATACCATGCTCATGGATAGGCAGAATCAATATTGTGAAAATGGCCATACTGCCCAAGGTAATTTATAGATTCAATGCCATCCCCATCAAGCTACCAATGAGTTTCTTCACCGAATTGGAAAAAACTGCTTTAAAGTTCATATGGAACCAAAAAAGAGCCCGTATTGCCAAGACAATCCTAAGTCAAAAGGACAAAGCCGGAGGCGTCATGCTACCTGACTTCAAACTCTACTACAAGGCTACAGTAACCAAAACAGCATGGTACTGGTACCAAAACAGAGATATAGACCAATGGAACAGAACGGAGCCTTCAGAAATAATGCCACACATCTACAACCATCTGATATTTGACAAACCTGAGAAAAACAAGAAATGGGGAAAGGATTCCCTATTTAATAAATGGTGCTGGGAAAATTGGCTAGCCATAAGTAGAAAGCTGAAACTGGATCCTTTCCTTACTCCTTATACGAAGATTAATTCAAGATGGATTAGAGACTTAAATGTTAGACCTAATACCATAAAAACCCTAGAAGAAAATCTAGGTAGTACCATTCAGGACATAGGCACGGGCAAGGACTTCATGTCTAAAACACCAAAAGCAACGGCAGCAAAAGCCAAAATTGACAAATGGGATCTCATTAAACTAAAGAGCTTCTGCACAGCAAAAGAAACTACCATCAGAGTGAACAGGCAACCTACAGAATGGGAGAAAATTTTTGCAATCTACTCATCTGACAAAGGGCTCATTTCCAGAATCTACAAAGAACTCAAACAAATATACAAGAAAAAAACAAACAACCCCATCCAAAAGTGGGGAAAGGATATGAACAGACATTTCTCAAAAGAAGACATTCATACAGCCAACAGACACATGAAAAAATGCTCATCATCACTGGCCATCAGAGAAATGCAAATCAAAACCACAATGAGATACCATCTCACACCAGTTAGAATGGCAATCATTAAAAAATCAGGAAACAACAGGTGTTGGAGAGGATGTGGAGAAATAGGAACACTTTTACACTGTTGGTGGGATTGTAAACTAGTTCAACCATTATGGAAAACAGTATGGCAATTCCTCAAGGATCTAGAACTAGATGTACCATATGACCCAGCCATCCCACTACTGGGTATATACCCAAAGGATTATAAATTATGCTACTACAAAGACACATGCACACGTATGTTTATTGCGGCACTATTCACAATAGCAAAGACTTGGAATCAACCCAAATGTCCATCAGTGACAGACTGGATTAAGAAAATGTGGCACATATACACCATGGAATACTATGCAGCCATAAAAAAGGATGAGTTTGCGTCCTTTGTAGAGACATGGATGCAGCTGGAAACCATCATTCTTAGCAAATTATCACAAGAAGAGAAAACCAAACACCGCATGTTCTCACTCATAGGTGGGAACTGAACAATGAGCTCACTTGGACTCGGGAAGGGGAACATCACACACTGGGGCCTATCATGGGGAGGGGGGAGGGGGGAGGGATTGCATTGGGGAGTTATACCTGATATAAATGATGAATTGATGGGTGCTGACGAGTTGATGGGTGCAGCACACCAACATGGCACATGTATACATATGTAACCTGCACGTTATGCACATGTACCCTAGAACTTAAAGTATAATAAAAAAAATAAATAAATAAATAAAAAAAAAAAAAAAAGAGAAAAAGAAAAGTGGCTCATTCTTTCTTTTTTTAGATAGGTAATAAATGCCAAACAGTAATCACCACTGGTCGTACTAAATACAGACAGACAGACACACACACACACACACACACACACAAACACAAATGAAAAACATTTCAACCATAATTATATCATCTGTCCCTGACCTTGCAATCCTCAATATTTGGAAAGATACAGAAACAAAATCAGGTTCAGATTATAGCCACCGTACATGAAATATATATATGTGTGTGTGTGTGTACATATACATATATGTGTGTGTATATATGTGTGTGTGTGTGTGTGTGTGTGTATATATATATATATATATTTTTTTTTTTTTTTTGAGAAAGAGTCTCATTCTGTTACCCAGGCTGGAGTGCAGTGTTGCAATCTTGGCTCACTGCAACCTCCGCCTCCCGGGTTCAAGCAAGTCTCCTGCCTCAGCCTCCCAAGTAGGTGGGACCACAAGCGCATGTCACCATGCCCAGCTAATTTTTTGTATTTTTAGTAGAGATGGGATGTCACCGTGTTAGCCAGGATGGTCTTGATCTCCTGACCTCATGATCCGTCTGCCTTGGCCTCCAAAGTGCTGGGATTACAGGTGTGAGCCACCGCATCTGTTTTCTAACGTAAAACTTCTTCTCATAAACTTGATGATTATAACTACCATCCTTTGTAGATCCATAGTCTTGGAAAAATCTGGAGCCCTTCAGTTGGGTTAAGAAATGTATTGTGAGGCTAAGGCAGGGGGATCACTTGAGTCCAGAAGTCTGAGACCAGCCTGGGCAACATAGTGAAAACCAATCTCTACAAAAATCTAAAAAATTAGTCAGGCATGGCCTCCCATGCCTATAGTCCCAGATACTTGAGAGGCTGAGGTGGGACGATTGCTTGAGCCCAGAAGGTCGAGGCTACAGTAAGCAGTGATGACACCACTGTGCTCCAGCCTGAGCAACAGAGCAAGACTCTGTGAAGAAGAAGAAGGAGGAGGAAGAGGAGAAGGAGAGGGAGAAGGGGAAGAAGAGGAAGAGGAGGAGGAGGAGGAAGAAGAAGAAAGAGAAGGAGAAGGAGGAGGAGGAGGAGAAGGAGAAGAAGAAGAGGAAGCAGCAGCAGAAGCAGAAGCATCTATTATTCAGTTACTATGTAGAATAGCAGAGATGTATCATTCTGTTTATGTGACTTTTTTTTTAGAGCATGCTTATATTTGGATGCTGCAGTCTAAGTTTAAATCCAGGGATTTTGTAGTTCATAAGGCAGTGAATATGTCTGAAAACCATAAGCCAAAACATTCTAAAATTTACACTATATGTAATAAATTTAGCTCATTGCTAATTTTTAATACATTTCTATCCTAAGTCAAAATAAGCCAATTATTCCTGAAACTTATCACTTCATAGTCTACATTCTCTCCCATAGAATAGATGGAGTATACTTATCTATCCACAGGACATGGAGAATGCTAAAAGTCATACTTGTCAGGAACTGAGCTAGGTCCTAGAGACACACAAAAAATTACAAGACGTTGTCTGGTTTCCCAACACTTACAATCAAGTAGCTCATAACTCCTGAATATTTCTATGCTGGCTGAGATATGTCACCATGTCCATGGGGTACAAAAAACTGCTTACGAGATACAAGTTCAGAATTAAACCCATTATCTTTGGTTTAACAAGTTGTACAACAAGCATGTAAGACTTCTCTGAATATTGGCACAAAGTTTCCCACTGAAAGTCTTAAAAGAGATAGTACATATGGCTATATTATCACAGAAAATGAAAATGATCTAGTTTTATGAAACTCCCAGGAGAGAGAGTGAGTGTGTGTGTAGGGTGTAGAAAGCAGGCATAATTGTCCAAAAGCTTCTCATGAAGGGAAACATGGTGGGGATGTTATCAAACATCATTCTTCATTGAACAGCAGGGTTTAAAGGTTAACGTACAGATACAGTTATGAAATAAGCTCTTACTCATAGGCAAAAAAAACAAAACAAAACAAAAAAAAAACAATAAAACACATCAAGGCAGACCTAATGGAAATTAGGTAGCAGGCCAGCATATGGGAAATTGGACAGCAGGCAGACTTAACAAAAATTAGACAACAGGGTGAAAAAATCAATATATGTCCTCTCATCTTTCCCTTTTATTTCTTGCATATGTAACTCTAGGCTTTAGATTTTCATTTTTTTCTCTATCATGTGAAACAGAAAAAATGGAGATAATTTTGTAGAACACATAGGACAGGTCCAATAAAGAATAATAATTAAAATTACATTAAGAAAAAATGGCACTCTTAAGAGCTTTAATTTAAAATAAACTATCAAAACATCATTGCTAAACATTTCCAAATGTCAAAAACATCTCAAATCCACTAGAAAACTGGGCTATAAAAAAATGTATCTACCCTTTGATCTACTAATTCTATTACTTAGAATTTTTCTCAAAGAAAGAATCCCAGAAGAGAGGCTCTACTGCACAAATATGTTCATAATAGCATCATTTATAAGTTCAAGACCAAAAATAACATAAACGTCCAATGAAATTGTCAATTCTTTTGCATATTATGGAACATCAGCAAATATGTAGCCATAAATGAATGTGGAATACATGTAAATGTTTATGACAAATGTTAAATGGAGAGGACAGACTACAAATTGACATGACATAAAACATGTATATTCTCATTGGAAAAGGAAAAAAAGAAAAGAAGGAAAAGCCAATTGTTTTCTTCAGATGGTAAGATTATATAGGAGGAGGCTCTCTTTTTCTTTTTATTTCTGTTTTTGTTATAAATTGCAGTCACTTTGTTCAAAATAATACTCAAAAATTGGTGAATGAATCAGGAGAGTTTTCATTTTATTCTACTTCACAAGTTTCTCACAGATTGGGCAGCAAGGAAGGATAAGAAAGAACAGTTATTAAAATAAAAATAAACTAAGTATGGGCTCAATTTATCCAGACGTTTTATATCAAAGGGGAAACAGATATAATACTGTATTTCAGTGAAGTGCTAAAGTAAAGAAACTTCCTTATATCTGTGCTGTTATACTGTTAACATATTATTAATGAATTGCCAAACATTATAAATAGTAATAAATGTGGTGACAAAATGGTTTGCTATATCAAAACTACGATTGTGAAAAATATTTTACATTTTACTCCTTTTCATGTCCTTCCCCAGCCCTCATTAGAATGCTGCAACAGAAGAAAGATATTATTTTTTCCCATCAAAAGAATTAAGCAAATAAAAACATTCACACTAGAGGATTTCTGAACTTCGGGAGGGGCAATAAACCTTGCATCAATTACAACTCAGGGTTATTTTCTTTCTTTAGTGAAGGTGTTAGTAATTTCCAAAAGAAAAAATGAAGGATTCTATAGAAAAACAAGCAGTGAAAGCCTACTGTGTTTTAAATACCCATGCAGAGAGCATTTCCAAATGTGTGAGTAGCATAAAAAGTACTGTGATACTTATTTTTCATTTGCATTTATATTTAATTTTGCCAGCTAGCCAGCAACTTAAAAGCTTTCTGCAACAATAAAGATTATGTGATGATCATATGTAAGTATTATCTACTTGACTTTCTTCTACACAAAGACCAAGAACATGTGGAAATGAAATAGATCCATATTTTTCCTAATTGTCTGTACTTTTACTGCTAGAAAAAGCAGTTTAATTCATAGCTTATGAAACTCAGAGGACAGCACTCTAGTTACTAATTTGGTAGCAGTATTTTCTGACACAACTACAATCATCCGTTGGTATCCTTCAGGGATTGGTTCCAGGACCCTGAGCAAATACCAAAACCCACGGATACTCAAGTCTGTTATATAAAATGGTGTGGTATTTGCATAAAACCTATGCATATACTCTGGTCATCTCTAGATTACTTATAATATCTGATACAATGTGAATGTTATGTAAATGGTTGTAATACTATATTGTTTAGAGAATAACAACAAGAACAAAGTCAATACATGTTCAGAACAGATGCAACCATCCATTTAAAAAAAAAAAAAATTTGATCCATGGTTGGTTGAATCTATGAATATGGAACCCACAGATATGGAGGTCCAACAGTATACATAATACATTGTGTTGGAAATCTACTGTCTACACCAGCCCAGCAACCTTATCCGCTTACTCTAATAATACTACCCCCACCCCTTCCTTTGGGGAAAGGCTCCACTGTTCCATAAATGGATTGCTAAATGTGGGATAAGCTGCTGGTATAGCAATTGACACAACAACTGGATCTAGGGCCCAAGCCAAGGCAACAAACTCCTGTCTCTTGCATTTGATAAGCGAAAAGAAAGTTTTCTTTCCTACAGTGTTTGCTGACTAGAGTATAACGAGTCTTGACCTTTCTGTGACAATAATCTGTTTCTCGGCATGAAGAAAAAACATATTAGGAGAATGAGGCAAACACAAACACAAGTAGAATCAAGAAATAAAGGAGGAAGAGAAGGAGGCAGAGCAAGATGGCCAAATAGAAGCTTCCACAGGTCATCCTCTCTGCAGGAACACCAAATTTACCAACTATCTACACAGAAAAACACTTATATAAGAACCAAGAATCAGGTGAGAGATCAGTAAATAGTTTAAACTTCTTATCACTGAAACAGGCACTGAAGACAGTAGGAAAGACAGTCTTCAACTGCCAACAGCAACCCTCCCCCACGCCCCAGCAGCAGTCGCATGGCACAGAGAGAGAAACTGTGCACTTAGACGAGGGAGAGCACAGCAATTGTGGGACTTTGCATTGGAATTCAGTGCTGTAACACTAGGCAGAACTCAGCTGGTTCCCACAGAAGGAGCATTTAAATGAGCCCTAGCCAAAGGGGAATCAACCATCCTAGCAGTCAGAATTTGAGTTTGGCAAGCCTCACTACCTGAGGCTAAAGTGCTTTGGTGCCCTAAATAAACCTGAAAGGCAGTCTAAGCCATAAGGACTGCAACTCCTAGGCAAGTCCTATTGCTGTGCTGTGCTTAGGGGACTTGGGGGCACTCAAGTTACTGAGACACGAGCTGAGGTGACTAAGGGAGTGCCTGTACCACACCACCCCCGGTCCCTGGCAGCACAGCTTGCAGCTCCAAAAAAGACTTCTTCCTTCTGCTTCAAGAGAGGACAGGGAAGAGTAAGAAAGACATCGTTTTGCAACTTGGATACCAGCTCAGCCACAGTAGAATATGGCACTGGGAAGAGTCGTGAGGCCCTCATTCCAGTGCCCAGCTCCTAGGCATTTCAAGACACACACTCTCCCAAAAGGGAACCCACTACCTTAAAGGGAAGGACCAAGTCCTAGCTGGATTCATCACCTGCTAAATATAGAGCCTTTGGGCCCTGAATAATCGGCAGCAGTAGCCAAGCAGTACATGCCGTGGGCCTGGGGTGAGACTCTGAGATGTGCTGACTTCACTAGCACATTCCCAGCTATGGTGGCCACAGGGAGGGACTCATCTGCTTGAGAAAAGCAGAGGGAAGGGTAAAGGAAGCTTTGTCTTGCACCTTAGATACCAGGTTGGCCACACTGGGGTGGAGCACCAAGCAGGTTCTTGAAGGACTAGGTTCCAGGTTTTGGCTCCTGGATAGCATTTCTGGACCTGCTCTGGGTCAGAGGGGAGCTCACTGCCCTTAACAGTGAGCTCCAGACCTAGAAGCATTCACCATAAACTGACTGAAGAGCCCCTTGGCCTTAAGTAAACATTAGTGGTAGCCTGGCAGTACTCCACGTGGGTCTGTGGGGTGGTGGACACAGGGAGAGAATCCTCTGCCTGTGGAAAGGGAAGAGTAGAAAGGATTTTGTCCTGTAGCTTGGGTGCCAGCTCAGCTACAGAAGAATGGAGCACCAGGTAGATTTTTAAGGTTTCTGACTCCAGGTCCCGATCTCCAGATGGTATCTCTGGACCCATCCAAAGCCTGGGGAATCCCACTGCCCTATAAGCAAGAACACAGGCCTGGCTGGCTTTGCCACCAGCTGATTGTGTAGACCCTTAGGGCCTTGAAAAAACATAGATGGTAGCAAGAAAGTGGTCACCACTGCCTTGGACAAGATGCAGTGCTATGTTGGCTCCAGGTCTGAACCATCACTGTGGTCCCAGTGATGGTGGCCACATGGGTGATTGTGTCACCCCCGACACTCAGCCCCGGGCAGCCCAGCACAGAGTGAGAGACTCTGTTTGATTGCCAGAAAGTAAGGGAAGAGAACAAGAGTCTCTGACTGGATAAAGAGAATTCTTCAGGATCTTATCCAAGACCACCAAGGTTACACCTCTACAAGTCTGCAAGAGCCATAGCATTACTGGGCTTGGGGTATCCCCTAATGCAGATACAGCTGCATCAACCAAAACACCGAAGTTTCATACACCTGGAAAGCCTTCCCAAAGACAAGTACAAAGAAACCCAGACTATGAAGACTACAGTAAATACCTAACTCTTCCACACCCAGAAACCAATGAACATCCACAAGCATCAAGACCAGCAAGATCAGAAAGACATGACTTAACCAAATGCATTAAGTCCATTCTCACACTGCTATAAAGAACTACCTGAGAATGGGTAATTTATAAAGAAAAGAGGTTTGATCGGCTCACAGTTCTGCAGGCTGTACAGGCTTCTGCTTCTGGGAAGGCCTCAGAAAACCTACAGTCATGATGAAAAGCAAAAGAGAAATAAGCACCTCTTCATATGGCTAGCAAGAGAGAGACAGGGAGCAAAGGGGGTGGTGCTACACACTTTCAAACAACCAGATTTTGTGAAAACTGTATCACGAGACAGCCCTAAAGGGATGGTGTTAAACCATTATGATCCAATCACCTCCCACTCGACCCCACCTCCAACACTGGGGATTATAATTCAACATGAGATTTGGGTGAAGATACAGAGCCAAGCCATATCATTCTGCCCCGGCTCCTCCCAAATCTCATGTCCTTTTCACATTTCAAAACACAGTCATGCCTTCCTAACAGTCTCCCAAAGTCTTAACTCATTCCAGCATCAACTCAAAAGTCCAAGTCCAAAGTCACATCTGAGAACAAGGCAGGTCCTTTCCACCTATGAGCCTGTAAAATCAAAAACAAGATAGTTACTTCCAAAATACAATGCAGGTATAGGCATTGGAAAGACAATGCTTCCCTTTCCAAAAAGGAGAAATTGGCCAAAACAAAGGGGCTACAAGCCCCATGCAAGTCCAAAACCCAGCAGGGCAATCATTTAATCTCTTTTGACTCCATGTCTCATATCCACGCCACATTGATGCAAAAGGTGGGCTCCCACATCCTTGACTCTACCCCAGCTTTGCAGAATGCAGACCCAATGGCCGCTTTCACAGGCTGACATTGAGTGCCTGCAGCTTTTCCAGGTGCATGGTGCAAGCTGTCAGTGGATCTATCATTCTGCGGACTGGAGAATGGTAGCCTTCTTCTCAGAGCTCCACTAGGGGTGCCCCAATGTGTGGGGCTCTAACCCCACATTTCCCCTCTGTACTGCCCTAGTAGAGGTTCTCTCTGAGGGCTCTGTCACTGCAGTAGACTGGACATCCAGGTATTTCTATACATCCTCTGAAATCTAGGCAGAGGCAGCCAAGCCTCAACTCTTGCCCTCTGTGCACCCACAGGCCTAATACCATCTGAAAGGCTTGGCAGCTCCAGCTTGCACCCTCTGGAGCAGCAGCCTGAGATGTATCTGGGGCCCTTTTAGCCACAGCTGAAGCTGGAGTGGCTGGGACAGAGGGAGCAGTGTCCTGAGGTTGTGCAGGGCAGTAGGACCCTAGACCTGGCCCATAAAATCATTCTTCCCTTCCAGGCCTCCAGGCCTGTGATGGAAGGGGCTGCCATGAAGGTCTCTGAAACACCTTCCAGGCATGCTGTGCTTCCCTTTTAAATATAAGTTCCAAGTTCAGATAATCTCTTTGTTCACACATCTGAGCATGCACAGTAAGAAGAAGTCACATCTTGAATGCTTTGCTACTTAGAAATTTTGTCCACCAGATACCCTAAATCATCTCTTTCAAGTTCAAAGTTCAACTGATCCCTACAGCAAGGGCACAGTGCCACCAGTCTCTTTGCTAAAGCATAGCAAGAGTGACCTTTACTCCAGTTCCCAATAAGTTCCTCAACTCCGAGACCACTTAAAACTGAATTTCGTTGTCCATATCACTATCAGCTATTTTGGTCATAACCAAATTATCACTATTTTGGTCATAACAATTTAACAAGTCTCTAGGAATTTCGAAACTGTCTCTCATCTTCCTCTCTTCTTCTGAACCTTCAAATTGTTCCATCTTCTGCCCATTACCCACATTACTATAAAGAACTGAGACTAGGTAATTTATAGAGAAAAGAAGTTTGTTGTTGTTGTTGTTGTTGAGATGGAGTCTTTCTCTGTCGACCAGGATGGAGTGCAGTGGCACGATCTCAGCTCACTGCAAGCTCTGCCTCCTGGGTTCACGCCATTCTCCTGCCTCAGCCTTCTGAGTAGCTGGGACTACAGATGCCCACCACCACGCCCAGCTAATTTTTTGTATTTTTAGTAGAGACGGGATTTCACCATGTTAGCCAGCATGGTCTCGATCCCCTGACCTTGTGATCTGCCCGCCTCCTAAAGTGCTAGGATTACAAGCATGAGCCACTGTGCCTGGCCGAGAAAAGTTTAATCAGCTCATGGTTCTACAGGCTGCACAGGCTTCTGCTTCTGGGGAGGCCTGAGGAAATCTGCAATTATGGTGGAAGGCAAAGGGGAAACAAGTACATTTTCACTTGGCTGGCATGAGAGCGAGAGAGAGCAAAGAGGGAGGTGCTACACACTTTCAAACAATGAGATCTCATGGGACCTCTCTCACAAGACAGCACTAGGTGGATGATGATAACCATTAGAAACCAGCCACATAATCCAATAACCTCCCACCAGGCACCACCTCCAAAATTAGGAATTACAACTCAACATGAGATTTGGGTGGAGACACAGAGCCAAGCCATATCACCAAATAATAAAATAAGGCATGAGGGACTAATCCCAGACAGAGATATGTAACTTTTCAGACAGAGATTTCGAAAGGGCTGTTTTGAGTAAACTCAAAGAAATTCAAGATAATATAGAGAAGGAATTCAAAATTCTATCAGATACATTTAACAAATACACTGAAATAATTTTAAAAATCAACCAGAAATTCTGGAGTTGAAAATGCAAGTAACACACTGAAGAATACATCAGAGTCTCTCAATAGCAGAATTGATCAAGCAGAAGAAGTAAGTAGTGAGCTTGAAGACAGGCTGTTTGTAAACATAATCAGAGGAGACAAAGTTTTAAAAAAGGATAAAAAAGAATGAATCACACCTAGAAGATCTAGAAAACAACCTCAAAGGGGCAAATTAAATTAAAGAGTTTTTGGCATTAGATAGGAGGTAGAGATGAGGGCAGATAGAAAGTTTATTCAAAGGGATAATAACAGAACTTCCCAATCCTAGAGAAAAATATCAATATTTAACTACAAGAAAGGTTACAGAACATCAAGAGGCTTTAGCTCAAACGAGGCTATCTCAAGGTTTTTAATAATCAGACTCTCAAAGGTAAAGAATAAAAGTAAAAGTAGCAGGAGAAAAAAAAAAAAAATACAATGAAGCTCCAATATGCCTGGCAGCAGATTTTTCCATGGAAATCTTATAGGCTAGAAGAGAGTGGCATGACATATTTAAAACTCTGGAAGAAAAAAACTTTTACCACTGAATAGTATATCCAGCAAAAATATCATTCATATATGAAGGAGAAATAAAGACATTCCCAGACAAACAAAAGTTGAGTGATTTCATCAACACCAGACCTGTCCTACAAGAAACACTAAAGAAAGTTATTCAATCAGAAAGAAAAGGACATTAATGAGCAGCAAAAAATCATCTGAAGGTACAAAACTTATTGATAATAGTGAGTACACAGAAAAACACAGACTATTATGACACTAATTTTGGTGTGTAACTACTCATATCTTACACAGAAAGACAGAAAGATGAACTGATTAAAAGTAATAATTATAATAACTTTTCAAGATACAGACAGTACAATAAAATATAAATAGAAACAAAAAAATTAAACAGGGGGGACAAAATTAAAGTGCAGAGTTTTTATTAGCTTTCTTTTGTGTATTTATGCAATCAGTGTTAAGTTGGCATCAGTTTAAAATAGTAGGCTATATTATTTACAAGCCTAGTGGTAACCTCAAATTGAAAAAACATATAACAAATACACAAAAAATAAAAAGCAGGAAATCAAAGCATACCACCAGAGAAAATCATAGTGATTAAAAGGAAGACAGAAAAGAAGAAAAGAAGACCATAAAACAACTAGAAAACAAATTTTAAAATAACAGAAAAAAGCCCTTATTTATCAGTAATAACACTGAATTTAAATGGACTGAACTCTCCAATCAAGACAGAGAGTGAAACATCTCATATACCTGACAAATATATATACTGACTATGGATCCACACAAAATAAAATTTAAAAAATTAAAATGGCATAGAGTGGCTTAATGGATAAAAAAACAAGACTCCACATTCTATTGCCTACAAGACATATACTTCACCTATAAGGACACACATAGACTGAAAATAAAAGGGTGGAAAAAGATATTCCATGCAACACAAACTACAAATGAGCAGAAATACCTACACTTACGTCAGACAAAGTAGCTTTCAAGATAAACACTACAAAAGGGACAAAGAATGTCATTATATAATGAGAAAGGGGTCAATTCAGCAAGAATACATAACAAAATATATACATTCATACACACACACACACACACACACACACACTCAACACTGGTGTACTCAGATATATTAAAAAATATATATTAGAGCTAAAGACAGAAACAGAACCCAATACAAAATAGCTGGAGACTTCAACACTCCACTTTCAGCATTGGACAGATCATCCAGACAGAAAATCAGCAAGGAAATATGAGACTTAATCCGCATTACAGAACAAATGGACTGAACAGATATTTACAGAACATTTCATCCAATAGCTACAGAATGCACATTCTTCTCCTCAGCACATGGATGATTCTCAAGACAAGACCATATATTAGGCTTTAAGCCTTTAAAACATTCAAAAAAATGAAATCATATCAAATATTTTCTTTGACCACAATGAAACCAAACTAGAAATCAATAACAAGAGGAATTTTGGAAACTATACAAACACATGGAAATTAAACAACATGCTCCTGAATGACGAGTAGGTCAATGAAGACATAAAGAAGGAAATTGTAAAACTTCTTAAAATAAGTGACAATGGCAAGACAATACAGCAAAACCTATGAGATACAGCAAAAGCAGTATTAAGAGGGAAGCTCATAGCTGTAAGTGCTTACATCAAAAAAGTAGAAAAAAGACCGGGCACAGTGGCTCACGCCTGTAATTCCACCACTTTGGGAAGTCGAGGCAAGCCGATCACTTGAGGTCAGGAGTTCGAAACTAGCCAACACGGTGAAACCCTGCTTCTACTAAAAATACAAAATGAGCTGGGTGTGGTGGCAGATGCCTGTAACCCCAACTACTCAGAAGGCCGAGGCAGGAGAATCACTTGAACCCAGGAGGTGAGGGTTGCAGTGAACCAAGATAATGCCACTGCCCTCCAGCTTGGGCAACAGAGCAAGACTCTGTCTCAAAAAATAAAAATTTAAAAAAAGGCAGAAAAGCTCAAATAAACAACCTAATGAAGCATCTTCAGAACTAGAAAAGCAAGAGCAAACCAAATCCAAAGTTAGTAGAAGAAAAGAAATAATAAAGATCAGGACAGATATAAATGAAATTGAAGCAATACAAATAGTCATCAAAACAAAAGGTGTTTTATTCTGAAAAGATAAACAAAATTGACAAATCTTTAGCCAAACTAATGGGCAAAAAAAAAAAAAAAGAGAAAAGAGCCAATTGATTCTGCAGAAATTCAAAGGATATTTAGAGGCCACTATGTGCAACTATATGCCAAGAAACTGAAAAAGCTAGAAGAAATGGATAAATTCCTATACACATAACAACCTACCAAGATTGAACCATGAGGAAATCCAAAACCTGAACAAAGGAATAACAAGTAAAGAGATCAAAACTGTCTCTCAGGAAAAAAAGTCTCTCAACAAAAACAAAGCCTGCAACCTTAAGGCTTCACTGCTGAATTTAACTAAACATTTAAAGAAGTACTAATACCAATCCTACTGAAACTATTCCAATAAATGGTGGAGGAGGGAATGCTTCCAAACTCATTCTACAAAGCCAGTATTACCCTGACACCAAAACCAGACAAAAATGTGTCAAAAAAAAAAAAAACTAGAGGCCAATGTTCCTGAGAAACACTGAGGCAGAATTCCTCAACAAAATACTAGCAAACCAAATTCAACAATACATTAAAAAGGTCATTCATCACAACCAAGTAGGATTTATCCCAGGGATTCAAGGATGTCTCAACATACACAAATCAATCAATGTGATGCATCATATTAACAGAATGTAGAAGAAAATTCATATGATCATTTCATTTGATGCTGAAAAGCATTTCCTAAAATTCAACACCCTTTCATGATAAAAAGCCCTCAAAAAGTAGCTATAGAAGAAACATACCACAATATGATAGAAGCCATAATAACAGACCCACAGTTAGTACCGCACTGAATGTAAAAAAAAGTGAAAGACTTTCCTCTAATATTGGGAACACAACACAATGGATGCCCTATTTCATCACTGTTATTCAACATAGTACTGGAAGACCTAGCTAGAGCAATCAGACAAGAGATAAAAAAAAACAGCAACCAAATTGGAAATGGAGAATTCAAATTATCCTTGTGTGCAGATTACATAATCTTGTATTTGGAAAATCCTGAAGATTCCACCAAAAAATGTTAGAATTAATAAATTCAGTAATATTGCAGGATATAAAAACAACATACAAAAATCAGTAGCATTTCTACATGCTAATATGGTTTGAATCTGTGTCTCCACCCAAATCTCATGTCAATTTGTAATTCCCAGTGTTGAAGGTGGGGCCTAGTGGGAAGTGACTGTATCAGGGGGGTAGAATTCTCATGAATGGGTTAGCACCATCCCTTCAGTCCTGTTTTCATGATAGTGGGTAAATGAGTTATTGTGACATCTCGTTATTTAAAAGTATGTGGCACCTCTCCCTTCTCTGTTGGTCCTGCTCCTGCCATGTAAAATGCCTGCTCCCACTTTGCCTTCTGTCATGAGTAAAAGTTCCCCAAGGTCTCCCCAGAAGCAGATGATGCCATGCTTCTGTATAGTCTGTGGAACCATGAGCCAATGAAACCTCTTCTCTTTATAAATTATCGAGTCTGTGCTAACACACATGCTAACAGCAATTACTGAAAAAGGAATCAAGAAAGTAATCCAATTTACAGTAGATACTAATAAAATTAAATAGCTAGGAATCAACCAAAGAAACTAAAGATCTCTACAATAAAAAGTATAAAACATTCGCCAACGAAATTGAAGAGGACACACACACACAAAATGGAAAGATATTCCATGTTCATGGATTGAATCAATATTGTTAAAATGACCATAATACCCAAAGCAATATACAGATTCAATGCAATCCCTACCAAACACCAATGACATTCTTCACAGACATAATAAAAGCAATTCTAAAATTTATGTGGAAGCACAAAAGACCCTGAATAGCCAAAGCTATCTTGAGTAAAAAGAACAAAACTGAAGAAATCATATTACCTGTCTTCAAATTATATTACAGAGCTATAGTAACCAAAACAGCATGGTACTTGCATAAAAACAGAAAAATAGACCAATGGAAAAGAATAGAGAACCAAGAAACAAATCCATACATCTACAATGAACTCATTTTCAACAAAGGTGCCAAAAATACACACTGGGGAAAAGACAGTTTCTTCAATAAATGGTGCTGGGAAAACTGGATATCCATATACAGAGGAATGAAACTAGACCCCTATCTCTTGCCATATACAAAAAATCGAATCAAAATGGATTAAAGACTCAAATCTAAGATTTAAACTCTGAAACTACTAAAAGAAAATATTAGAGAATCTCTCCAGGATATCAGAGTGAGCAATAACAGTAATACCCTACAAGCACAGGAAATCAAAGCCAAAATGGACAAATGGGATCACATCAAGTTAAAAAGCTTCTGCACAGCAAAGAAAACAATCAACAAAGTGAAGAGGTAATGCACAGAATGGGGAAAAAATATTTGCAAATTAATCATCTGACAAGAGATTAATAACCAGAATATACAAGGAGCTCAAACAACTCTATAAGAAAAATCCAATAATTTAATTAAAATATTGGCAAAAAATCTGAATATACATATCTTCAAAGAAGACATACAAATGGCAAAGAGGCATATGAAAAAGTGTTCAGCATCATTAATCATGAGAGAAATGAAAGTCAAAACCACAATGAGATATCATCTCACCCCTGTTAAAATGGCTTATATCCTAAAGTTAGGCAATAACAAATGCTGGTGAGAATATGGAGAAAAGGGAATCTGCATACAATGTTGATGGGAATGTAAATTAGTATGAACACCATGGAGAACAGTTTGGAGGTTCCTCAAATAACTAAAAATAGAGCTACCATATGATCCAGAAATCCCATCATTAGGTATATAGCCAAAAGAAAGGAAGTCAGTATAACAAAGAGATATCTGTACTTCCATGTTTATGGAAGCACTATTCACAATAGCCAAGATTTGGAAGCAACCTAAGTGTCCATCCACAGATGAATGGATAAAGAAAATATGGTATATATACAGCAAGGAGTACTATTCAGCCATAAAAAAGAATGAGACTTTCATTTGCAACAACGTGGCTGAAACTGGAGGTCAGCCAGACACAGGAAGAGAAACTTCACATGTTCTCACTTATTTGTGGGATTTAAAAATTAAAACAATTTAACTCATGGAGATAGCAGAATACTGGTTACCAGAGGCTGGGAAGGGTAACAGGAGGGTAGGGGGGAAGTGGGGGTACCTAAGGAGTACCAAAAAATGGCTAGAAAGAATCAATAAAATCTAACATTTGATAACACAACAGGGTGACTATAGTCAATAACAATTTAATTGTATATTTTAAAATAACTAAGCCAGGGGAGGTGGTTCATGCCTGTCATCCCAGCACTTTGGGAGGCTGAGGCAGGCAGGGTGTTCAAGACTAGCCTGACCAACATGGCAAAACCCAGTCTCTACTAAAAACTCAAAAATTAGCCAGTTGCAGTGGCTCATGCCTATAATCCCAGCTACTCAGGAGTCTGAGGCAGGATAATCACTTGAACCTGGGAGGTGGAGGTTGCAATGAGCTGAGATCATGCCATTGCAGTCCAGCCTGGGCAACGAAGCAAGACTCCAACTCTAAATAAATAAATAAATAAATAAATAAATAAATAAATAAATAAATAAATAAAAGACTATAATTGGATTGTTTGTGACACAAAGGATAAATGTTTGAGGTGACAGATATCCCATTTACCCTGAAACAATTATTACACATTGTATGCCTGTATCAAAGTACTTCATATAATCCTTGAATATATACGCCTACACTATGTACCCAGAAATTAAAAACAAAATCAATAAATAAATATAAAGAGATCTGATATAACTGAGATCCTAGATGCCGGCATACCTGAGGTCAGTTCCACCTCCATTGTTCTAAATATAATCCATCTAAATAATCCTTCATTAAAAGGAAGACAGGAAGGAAGAAAAGAATGAAGAGAAGACCATGAAACAACCAGAAAACAAAAATCAGTAAATTCATTATTTTGGTTAAGTTAGGTTTCAGATACTTGTAACCAAAGAGTCCTAAGCAAAAGAAAAGTGAAGTAAGTAAAAGTAGTGGATCAATATATCTAATCTAGTCTAGCAATGTTTTACAAAGTGCAACAAGAGTTATATTGCTCCACTAATAGTTTCAATAGTTTGTGTGTGCCTTTTGAAAGAGAAAAGAAAAGTCCTTTAAATGTTGCTAAAATACCATTTATTGAACTTACCTAGTGATTGTTAATATTGTTATAATTTTTTTTCTCAGAAAAATATTTGGCCAGAATATAGAGTATATAAATATAAAGCAGGAATAAAAACTATGGCATACATTTAAAATCATCCTATGTAAAAGAATAATTTTATGATGAAATCAGAGAAGTCTTAAATATGAGTGTAGTAGTTTAATTCATGAACTCTACTTATTGGTATATGAAAAAAATCAAATTTCGCCGGGCACAGTGGCTCAAGCCTGTAATCCCAGCACTTTGGGAGGCCGAGACGGGCGGATCACGAGGTCAGGAGATCGAGACCATCCTGGCTAACGTGGTGAAACCCCATCTCTACTAAAAAATACAAAAAACTAGCCGGGCGAGGTGGCGGGCGCCTGTAGTCCCAGCTACTCGGGAGGCGAGGCAGGAGAATGGCGTGAACCCGGGAGGCGGAGCTTGCAGTGAGCTGAGATCTGGCCACTGCACTCCAGCCTGGGTGAAAGAGCAAGACTCCGTCTCAAAAAAAAAAAAAAAAAAAAAAAATCAAATTTCACACACCAAAACAGATCACAAAATTTCCAGACAATTTTCTGTAGAAAAACAAAATGGTATGCACCTTTTTTCATTAACCCAAATCCTCTTTCCTATCACTTAAGCTAAACACTGTTCTCTTGGTAAAATGCAACTGAAATAATCTCATTGAATATAAATCATCTTATTAACTGGTCATAGTGGAATTTCTTGACCAAAATCTCACTGTTTTATATGTTAAGAATCATTTAGCACACCTTAATCCACCACAACACTGAATTTTAGTTTGCAAGTTACTGAGAACATTTGAATTGCAATGTCATCAACCATCTGGTACCATTCCCTCTGTCCAGCCTATTGAACTCTAAGAAAGCAGAGGTCACATTAATAGTTAAGTGATGGTTAATTAATAGTTAAGTAATAGTTAAGTGTAATGAGACCAAGAGTGGTGGCTCATGCCTGTACTCCCAGCACTTTGGGAGGCTGAGGTAGGAGGATCACTTGAGGCTAGGAGTTTGAGAACAGCCTGAGCAACACAGTGAGACCCCATCTCTACAAAAAAAAAAATTTTTTTAATTAGCCAGGCATGGTGGTACATGTCTATAGTCCTCGACATTCAATAGGCAGAGATGGGAGGATCACTTGAGCCCAGGAGTTCGAGGCTGCAGTGAGTTTTGGTCATACCACTGCACCTCAGCCTGAGTGACAGAGAGAGGCCCTGTCTCAAAAAGAAAAAAAAAAAAAAAATGTAATGAGAGGAGGAAGAAATTCCAAATGCATTAAACTTTATACCATTGTCTCTGAGTCTTTTATGACTCGAAAACCTCTATCAGAATTTCCTGAAAGCCATGGCCTCACTCTCCTGAAAAATGCACAAGTGCATATACATAATATTTTGAATACAATTTCAGTCACTCCTGAAATTCAGCATCCATTCATTATCAGTGGGTCCAGAAACTGTGCTTTAGAACCACTGAAAAGTGCATTGAAGAAAAAATGCTATAATCACTTGTCTGAAAACAGCCAATATATTTTTACATGTTTTATTTCTGAGCCAGATCGCTAATAGAAAACATAAGGCAGTAACACAAAAACTTATTTATTATTTTTAAGGACAAAATGGAGTATACAAAGTGTCCAGAATACAGAAACAGGATATGTGTCATATTGTCTTTTGTGACCCTCAGCAAACCTTTGGCACATACCAGGGGTTTCTTCCCAGCAAAAAGGTTTGCTTTAGGCAAATTTTAAACTCTGTAAAAATAATCCCCACTCCTCAGTTTACTTACAAAATAACAGGAGTGGATTAAGGTCTCTGGAAGGCTCTGGTGAAATGGTTGTTTTACAGAGGAGAACTAGGTGCAAGGTAGGAAAGAGCCTTCATATGCATCTTTTATGCTAGGAATTTCCATTTCCTTGTGATCCACTTGCCACACTGCCCTGTGCCCCAAGAGGCTGACCTTTATGGTTCATAGCAAAGAGTTCCCTGCCTTCTAGCTTCTGGTACGATTGGATGATGGAAGGCAGGACATAAGATCAGAGGAGAAAAATTAGTGACAACAAAGTATTTATTTCCTGGCTCTCTTGACCATAGTTCCCTGGAGTTGGCTGCCTCTCCAAAGGTCCCCTGGAGTTAGCTGTCTCTCCAAAGAAGACTGTGGTTCCTTTCAAGGGGTTCTGACTGTACAGTAAAATTCACTCCCTAAATTCCAGACCTCACCCCTTAAGTTCCAGTACCCACTCCCTCTCCTCATCCCCAACTAGGGTACTAAAAGCCAGGTTTCTGCATTATCCATTGGGGTTCTCTTACCCCCATGCTTTTGTAAATGGTCTCACTGCAAATAAACTTTCCTGGAATAATCCTATTTTGAATTACATAGTATGTGAATATAAAATAAACAAAATTTAAAATTCTAAAAGCATATGTTATCCTGGCTCAAATAATCTGCTGATCTCAGGGACTGCCTGGGCCTATTCCACTGCAATGCAGTGGAAGAGGTTAAAGGTTTAATGAGCATTCACCTGGTGGAATTTCAGAAGTGGTACTCTCAGGGTGGCTTGGAATAGTGAAGGAAGAAGTAAGGCCAAGGTCAATACACATTGGAGGAAACAAACCAAGACAAAAGTTGCCTCTGCTCTCCCAATGAAAGCCCAGAAGTAAAAATCACAAAACCCATTCCCTTAGCAAATATGCATCCTCCTCCAAGCATGGAGAGCCCCCTGTGGAGTATTGTCATAGGACTGTGGCACCAGCCCTCTCTTCTCAACAAACCGCAGGTAAAGCGACTTAAAAACCCATTTTGTTAGGCCTTAGCCAACCAATCCCAAATTCCAATTGAAAGAGATGGTGGTTCTGGCCTGAATTAGGTCCCAGCAAAAAAATGTGTCATTGTCAGTTTCTTTTACATTTACAGTTAGAGAACACACATTTGTCCCTTGCCATGACTAATACTCAGTGCCTGCTCATTAACACCACAATACCAATACTCATGAGAATTCAGTAAGTCACAAGTATATCAGCAAAGCCCATTCTGTTTAATCATTGCTATTACCCAGAAAAACAAATTGCTATCCACATAAGAGATGGCTTTCACTACTTTTGTGAACTCCCATAAAGGTTCACGAACTTGACATTCCATTTTCATCTGTATTATGGAAGATGACAGAACGCTAGTGTGGTTTTTCATGACTTGAGGTTTAATCTTTTTTATTTTTAAAAATACACACACACACACACATACACACACACACATATATATATATTGAGACGGAATCTCGCTCTGCTGCCCAGGCTTAAGTGAAATGGCACGATCTTGGCTCACTGCAACCTCCACCTCCCGGGTTCAGGCGATTCTCCTGACTCAGCCTCCTGAGTAACTGGAATTACAGGTGCACACCACTACCCCCAGCTAATTTTTGTATTTTTTTAGTAGAGATGAAGTTTCACCATGTTGGCCAGGCTGGTCTCAAACTCCTGACCTCAGGTGATCCACTTACCTTGGCCTCTCAAAGTGCTGGGATTACAGGCATGAGCCACCACACCCGGCCAGAACAAAATACATTTTGAAGTAAGTTTATACCATTATAAATTTCAAAATCAGTATGCTAAACTTTGTTTATTTATTTATTTCTTTGTTTAGAGACAGAGTTTCACTCTGTCACCCAGGCAGGAGTGCAGTGGCATGATCTCGGCTTACTGCAACCTCCGCCTCCCAGGTTCAAGCAATTCTCCTGCCTCAGCCTCCCAAGTAACTGGGATTACAGGCGCCCGCCACCATGCCCAGCTAATTTTTTTGTATTTTTAGTAGAAACAGAGTTTTACCATGTTGGCCAGGCTGATCTCAAACTCCTGGACTCAAGTGATCGACCACCTTGGCCTCCCAAAGTGCTGAGATTACAGGTGTGAGCCATGGCACCTGGCCTAGTATGCTAAATTCTCAGAAGGGCTAACAGATACTTTTTCTGGGTCAGTGATAAATTACTTGCAAGTTTATTTCGCCAAATCAAAAAGGAATAGTTTTGAAGCTAATCTTTTTTTTTTTTTTTTTTTTTTTTTTGGTTTAGTAGTTCACATATTTTTATAGATGGCAAAAAATAAAATCACTATGTATACTATGTCATGAGATAAACACTTTTTTACATCATAAATAAATTTTTTTATATAAAAAAGCTATAGAGCTAATAAGCTATCTATGAAAAGCAATGTGTGCTGATACTACCTTTGTCCAAAGCTTTATGTAAACATTATATTCAGTAATTTCTTGGAAATTAAGTACACAATATGCCTCTTATAGATCGCCATGTAAAATGCACATATTTATTCCTAAGGAGTCATTATTCACTGCTCAGAAACAATTTAAACAACATTTGACCTCCAGGGATTTTCATGTTCCAACTTCTGTGTTTCATAAGCAATAAAATAGGAAGCAAACATACCATTGGGAATCTTAAAGAGCGAGTTCAATTGGAAAATCTTCTTTGGAAAGATTGGTTTCTTTCTTTACAATGTGCCTTACTGTCAATGAACGTGCAAATAAGGAAAGAAGCAGATGCTTCATATTTCTATGCAAAATCCAATGCCATCATCTACTTTATTAGATTTGGCTTCTTTATTTTTTTATACACCTACTATGTTTTCCCGCTCTACTCAGTGTGAAATGCTACTTTGGTAGAATAGTGATGGGGGGAAAAAAATCTAGATTTTCTGATATTATTTACCTACAAAATAAAAGGTTTCTCACAGAAGAGTCTAATAATGACACTCCTCTTTAATTGTTCTTAACAAAGTTTTAAGAAAGAAAAAAAGAAAAACACTGTGGCATCTCAAACATAATGAAACAACAGAGAACGGTGGTTTCTGGGTGCTACATTTGAACCTTTTATTTTCAAAGGACAAAAAAGGAAGGCAAAACCACTTCTTTCTTGACCACTTGACATCAATATTGTTTGGATAATCTATGAATGAATTAGCCCACAAACAGGATACACTATGTGATTTTTCAGGTCATTTTCATTAACATGGGATAATTAATACTGACCTTGAACAACAGATCTTTGTTAAAGGGTCTGGTTTAGACCTGAAACAAGAGAGGACCTAAACACAAGATGAACTAGTAACTCAATGGGACCATCTCAGAAGTCTTTGGGGAGTGGAGAAGAATGTGGTAGTTTGTGAAGGTTTTCCTTCATTTCCCATATCTGTATGTGAAGAAAAAAAAAAAGGTAAAACAATTTTTTTTATTCTTTGTGAAAAACTAAAGAGAAATAGGAATATACATATGTATATATGTATTTATACACACACATTTTATATATATACATACACATATATGCTTGCATTTTTACAAAGAAACAGTGAAAAAAAAAAGCTAGAAATTAGTAAAAATGGTTACCTATACAGGAGGAGGAGGTAGAAACTAAGTGTAAGGAATAGATGTAAATAAAACTTCTCTGAGTACATACTTTATATATTTATATCATTTTGGACATATATATGCCTCATATATTTCAAGAATTAAATTTAATCAAAAAGAAAAAGTGCTAGCCCTAGGTGAAAACAAACTAAAATGAATAAACCTACATATATAGAAAACTGATAAATAAAACTATTCAGAGAAGTATTTAATGTAACTTATTTTAAGTATTTTAAGTTACTGACACAGCATAGTGCTTTTGTCCTTTTTAGTTGGCATGTAATAATTATACATATTTATGGGATGCAGTGACATTCTGATATGTAAACAATGTGTAATGATCAAATCAGGGTCATTGGCATATCCATCACCTTAAACATTTACCATTTCTTTGTGTTGTGAACATTCAAAATCCTCTTCTCTGGATTTTTGAAAATATACAATAAATTATTGCTAAATATATTCACCCTACGGTGCTATAAAGCACTAGAACTTATTCCTCTTATCTAGCTGTAAATTTGTATCTTTTTATTTTCAATTTTTATTTTTAGAGACAGGGTCTCACTCCGTTACCTAGGCCTGTCACCCAGGCTGGAGTACAGTGGTGCACTCATAGCTCACTGCCGCCTCAAGCTCCTGGACTGAAGCGATCCTCCTGCCTCAGCCTTCACAAGAAGCTGGGACTACAGGTGCATACCACCATGCCTGGCTAATATTTTAGTTTTCTGTAGAGACAAGGTCTCATTATAATGCCTAGGCTGGTGTTGAACTCCTGGCTTCAAACAATACTCCTGCCTCAGCTTCCCAAAGTGTTGGGGTTACAGACGTGAGCCACTATGCTGGCCTAGCTGTAATTTTGTACCCATTTACAAACCTCTTCTTATCCTTCCCTCCCCACTACCTTTCCCAGTCTCTACCAACCACAATTATCTCCTCTACTCTTATGAGCTCGACTTTTCTTAGCTCCCACGTGTGAGAACACAGAGCATACTACTTTGACTGCAGTTCCTTAGTGGGAAATATTCTAAGATCTAAAGGAGATGCAAAGTCATCCTAAATATCATACAGTGGGTTTACAATCAGCAGGAAATCATTATGTTACTGTTTTTAGGAAGTATAAATTTTCACATAAGAAAAAAAGACATATATAAAGTTTAATAAATTATAAGGTACCCATTAATAATTCTAATTTAAAAATAACATAATTTTCAAATATGTCCACTAAAAGGACCTAGAAGCATTAACCCAATAGCACTAAGCACATCTAGGACTCAGATTTCAGTCTCTAGGGACATTTCCTATTGTTCTACAAAGGGTAAACTTACTACTTTGTCTTGTTTGTACTAACATCATTGGTAAAAGTTATATATTTGTTAGACAGGACCCTAACCACATGACAATGGATATGAAAACAGAAATACAATTAGAAAATGTTACATTCCTAGAAAAAAATCAAGAAGCTTTAGGAAAGTGACTTTCAGTCTTTAATTTGCATGAAGATTACTCAGAGATTGTTTAAAATACAGATGCCTAGAACTCATGCCCTAGCAAGTCTGACTTATTAGGTCTGGAATGGGACCCAGGACTCCTCATTTGTAATAATCCTATCGGCCAATTTCAATGAAAGCAATCAGAAAACGTACCTTGAGAAACACAGTTTTAGGGAAAAGGAAAATAAATATTTTCTAGTTCAGTCATTCATATATACATTTGTTATATGAAGAAAAAGTTTTAAAAAGATTTGAAAGAGGTTGTCTCATGGGAAAAAGTGTACCACAAATTAATTCACTAAAAAAAGTAAATACATAACTTTGATCAAAAACAAAAACTCAAAGAGAAAACACAATAAATGCCTCTACTCCCCACAAATTTCACCATGCAAAATGAAATGTAGGTTCTTAAATTAGTAATAAAAGAACAATACATGAGAATATTAAACTTCATCATTTGTTGGAACATAGTGCTTCCAAGAAAAATCCAAGCTGCCTAGCTTCAGAAGTCAAGCTTTTAGTATTTTCTGGGCTTTGCTTAGCTTTGGTAAAAAAACATTTAATGTACTAAGATGAAATGTGATGTTTGGAGGTCTGTTTCCATTTCCTCCTCCAGTTTCATGAATGCAGCTTTTTTATTTGATCAAACCATATTCCTTTTACCACTTAGCTTTTCTGAACCTCTTTCTTGAAACCACATGCTTGCAGCTATGCATGCCTGTGAAGATTGATTCCAAATGTACAACTAAGGGCAGCAGGGATGGTGAATACAGCCTGCTTACATGAGCAGAGACAGAATCCACAGTTGCTTTATTTTGCTATAATATGGCACGAAGTGGGGTAATTATTTAGGCATTTATCTGTTCTCTTTCCACCTCTGCAAAAGCAAGGTAAAATTTATTTACTTCACAATTAATATTTATTAAGTGCTCTCCAATCAACAGATAACATTTACTAGGGTTTGAATCAACTCAATCATCTTTAACCCTTAACTGCTTCTTAAATGGTTGTTAAAGTTCTTTTCATTGTCTTCTTTAGAACAATGGTATTATTCAGTATCCACAATCCATTTCTTTTTCTCTTTATTAAACCTTTGTTACTTTATTTAAGATGAGAAGAAATGTCAGTGTATGCTGAATTCTTAAAGTTCTCCCCTGTATCAATGATCACTGCATAGACCAGAGCATACAGAGTCATGGCTCTGTAGCAGAATCACCTGGAGAATTCTACAAACCTGTGGATTCCCAGGCTTCCTCCACCAGATCTATTCAGAATCTCTATGGGTGAGACTTAGCTTGGGAATCATTTCTTCGAAAGTTATCCAAGTGATTCTGCTGCAGCCAATTTGAGGATCAGCATTTGGGGATCACTAGAATACCACTATCTCAATGGAATGATGACTTGGTCAATGTTACCTCTGCAAAGCTCCTTCTGCCAGAAAGCTCTCAAAGCAACTTCTGGGTTTGATGTGGCAAATTCTTAGAGGGCCCAGTGTTGCCAGAAATTGTATAACTTTCTTTTTTCCTCCTGCCTCAGCCTTCTGAGTAGCTGGGATTACAGGTACCCGCCACCACACCTGGCTAATTTTTGTATTTTTAGTAGAGACGGGTTTTTGCCACATTGGCTAGGTTAGTCTCAAAATCCTGACCTCAGGTGATCTGCTCGCCTCAGCCTCCCAAAGTGCCGGGATTACAGGCATGAGCCACCTCACCTGGCCAAAAGTATGTAACTTATTGATAATACTCCTGCTGGAAAAACTTCCTCACCTGACTTTCAGATTTAAATAATAGTGCAATAAAATATTCCTATGAAAAAAGTGTATGATGGGGAGTTGGGAGAAAGTTGAACATTCCTAGAATAGCAGCAGCATTGGGCCCATTATATTGTCACACCTATGCAGAATCAGAGAGACTCTGAGTTTACTCTTG
This sequence comes from Piliocolobus tephrosceles, assembly GCF_002776525.5. NCBI lineage: Eukaryota > Metazoa > Chordata > Mammalia > Primates > Cercopithecidae > Piliocolobus > Piliocolobus tephrosceles. The sequence goes on from NC_045441.1 coordinate 84,280,519, forward strand.
TCCTACTTGGGGCAACGTGTATCTGTTTAACAACTAATTTTTGAAAGAACTCATAAAAATTAGTATACAGCTACATGTTATTAACCAACTTAGAGAAGTGTTTTCCATCATGGGTACACATGCCACTAGATAGATACAGGATGATTTTAGGAACTTTTTATTCTAATCTTTAGGAAATCATGCTAACATGTATCAGAAAAAATAGATAATTAGCATATCAAACCTATGATTTCATAGATGTTACTCCTTAGGAGAGTGCAGTAGGTATTTAAGATTTTAAAAGGGAATTAATTTCAAGAAAGAAGATAGCAGTACTCAGATACAACTAATATTTATCCTTTCCATGAATATTTTTGAGTACCTAGAATTCATGTCATTTGGGTAAAGAATCTAGACAAATCACTGTCATTATCAACCTTACACTCTAGTAAAGTTGAAACATGAATGTGGGAAACACTTTTCCTATGAGTATGAACATAGCAACATCAGTGAAAATCACTCATCTCCATATAACATTCAGAAGGTTCAAGAAATGGCCAGGCATGGAGGCTCATCCCTGTAATCCCAACACTTTGGGAGGCAAGGTATGGATCACTTGAGGCCAAGAGTTTAAAACCAGCCTGAGCAACACAGCAAGACCCTGACTACATAAAATAAAAATTTAAAACTTAACCAGTCATGGTGGTGTGTACCTGTAATCCTAGCTACTCAGGAGGCTGATGTGGGAAGATCCCTTGAGCCCAGGAGTTTGAGGCGGCAGTGAGCTATGACTATACCACTGCACTCCAGCCTGGATGACACAGCAAGACTCTGTGACAGAAAATGAAAATTAATAATAAAGTTCAGAAAAAAATATAATCTATTGAAAATATAAAGATTTCCAGTTTCTATTCCAGCATGTAAGAAGCTTAGAAGTCATGACCCTAATTTTTACAAGGAAAAAAGCTGAACAAACTAAAAATCAATGACTTTTCTTGAACCTAACAGAGAATAGAGGTCACAGGGCAAACTGCCACCCCAAAATTTGGAAAAACAGGTGAACATAGAGAATAATAGCTACAATCAGTTTATCTGGAGCAGAAGCTACTGGATGCTATAAATTGGTGGAAGACTTGGGCAATGGCTTTGATGCCTTGCTGGGGTCTGACTGTGGACTAGCATAGGCATGAGAGACATCTGGGAATCCCAGTCTTAGGGGGTGTTCCCACACTTTTGAGAGTTTTCCCTCCAGAACCTTACCATGTTCTCATGGTGAAGATCTCCCTGGTCCCCTGAGCCCCTGGCTCTAGAGGGAAAGAGGAAAAGTAACCAATATGAAATACATGAAATACACCTGGAACATTCCCCAGAACAAAGGGCTACTCTCCATGGGGAAGGACTTTACCAGAACTTTATCCTACCTAACAGAAGAGCATTTCCGCAAATACAGACTCCTCTAGCCTTTATAGTTAAGAAACACTGTGAAGGTCACAGCAGAGGGATGAGCCTACTTAAAAGACTGAGATTTAATCATGAGATTATAGAACACTTGCTCTTCCTCCATACCTTACCAGCACATGAACAGGGCTCTAGGGCTCTAGTATAATATTCACAGGTTACAGCTGAAAGGGCTGCAAGGTGTAGACTCTATTTAAGAAGAAGGTCTTAGGTTTTCACAAAGACAAGGAAAATTAAAACAAGAACATTAGAAGTATTTGACACTTCTGGCACCTACAACTAAAGCAACCATTAAAACTGCACAACTAGCCAGATTAACATCAAATCAAACATTTCAAGACCTATATACCTCTGCTCCTATTATCTGATACATCATGTCCAGCTTTCAACAAAAAATTACAAGGCATGTTAAAAGGCAAGAAAAAAACAGTCTGAAGAGACAAAGCAAGCATCAAAAGCAGACTCCGACATGACATAGATTTTGGAACTATCAGGGAATTTAATTATGATTACTAGGTTAGAGGCTTTAGTGGAAAAAGTAGACAACATCCAAGAGCTGATGAATAATGTAAGCAGAGAGGGAAAATTTCTAAGAAAGAATCAAAAGGAAAAGTTACTAGTCAAAAACACTGCTAACAGAAATGAAGAATGCCTTTGATAGACTCATCAGTAGACTGGACACAACTGAGGAAACAATCAGTGAGCTTGAAGGTATGTCCACAAAAACTTCTCAGATTAAAATGCAAGGACAAAAAAACAAACAGAACACAATATTCTACCAAGAACTGTGGGACAATTTCCAAAGGTGTGACTTACGCATAATTAGAATAGCATAAAAACAAACAAGAGAAAACAAAGAAGAAATATTTGAAATAATAAGAATTTTCCAAAGTTAATGACTAAACCACAGATCCAGGAAGCTCAGAGAACACCAAACAGAATAAACACCAAAATATCTACACCTAGGTATATCATTCAAATTGTAGCAAACCAAAGACAAAGAGAAAATCTTGAAAGAAGCTAGAGAGAGAGGAGAGAGAGGAGGGGGGTGGGGGAAAATAGAGAGAGAGAGAGAAACACCTTACAGAGTGAGATGAAGGGTTACTTTCAGGGTTCACCACTCATCTTCCCTCTAAAGAAACATATTACCAACTATTAATATTCTCCAAGTTGACTTAGGAAGGACAAAAAACACAGCATTTTTAATTTCTTTTTTTTTTTTTTTTTTTTTTTTGAGATGGAGTCTCACTCTGTCTCCCAGGCTGGAGTGCAAGCTCTGCCTCCTGGGTTCACGCCATTCGCCTGCCTCTGAGACTATAGGCATGGACCACCACGCCCGGCTAATTTTTTGTATCTTTAGTAGAGACGGGGTTCACCCTGTTGGCCAGGATGGTCTCGATCTCCTGACCTTGTGATCTGCCCGCCTCAGCCTCCCAAAGTGCTGGGATTACAGGCTGAGTTTTTAATTTCAATGTTCAATACCAATTGTCTTACTGAGTTTAAATCAATAATAGTTTTAGATTTAAACATTCCTTTTTACCATTTTAGTGCAAACACTAACAATGTTGCTTCTGAAAGTTTCTGAGCCCTCTGATCCCTTTGTTTCTCAACTATTAGCTTTCCTGATTATATTCCAAGTTAAATGGGTCAGAGCCCTGAATGATTTTTAGAACGAATTTAGTACCATTTTACTCATATTTTAATGAAGGATTGTGTGAATTAACTCTTAATATGCCATCACACACTTTAAAAAGCATACCACACTTACTAATCACAAAAAATACACTTTCTGAGACTTAGAGTGAATTTTGTGCCTAAATTAGCTTCAAAATGGGAATAAGTTACTGTATACATGAGGAGTGGTACCCCACACAGTAGGTTTCATCAGTTGATGACTTCCATGCCACCTCCACACCAAGCCTTGGCCTCAGCTACCATAGTGGACAATTATGGTTTTGACTTACCAAAATGATACCCTGCTTTTCTGGGGGACCTGCTCTTCTATTCCAACCCACCACATGCCTATCACAATGTTCTATCACTTGCTAGCCTCATGGAGAGACACAGAAAAGTTGAGGCGGGCACATCACCCAAGCAGGCCAGAGTCATTCCTAAGGATGTCCCCATTAGGAGCTGGAAAAGAAGTTCCTTTAGGCCTTTCAGACTATAGAACCCTATGTTGCCTGTAATCATTTTTTAAGAAAAAGGCCTTTTTCAGGAGTAGAGAATAAAACTAACATAGAAAAAGAGAGATGGGAAAAGAAAGAAACAGATTAACAGATATGACACTGTTCAAATACATAAATCCAGATGATCTTTAGGCTACTTCCAACTTGCTTACCTTCCAGTGGTTTGTTATCTGAGCCAATAAATTCTTTCTACCAAAGTGCTAACTAGTTAAAAGCGGGTGTCCATCACCTGCAAAAAAAGTATTGAGGCAAATTCATAAACAACCATTTCAGATGAAAAACCTGTGATAATTTTATCAGATACCTTTGAAATTAGGTCAGTTCTGGTACCCTATAGCCAGTGTCCCATGGCCTGTCCTTTCATGGTTCTTTAGGTGATTTATTCCAAGTGAAATATAGCCAGAATTAGGCTCACCATAAACGTAAGAGCCTCTTCCAAGCACAGTTCCCTTACAAGTTCTATGAGAGACCTTAGAAATATGTTCACATGGTTCTATTTACATATGAAAAAAAAAGAGAGAAATTCAACCATAATGGGTTGGAATGGTTGTGGACATTTTTGGCATTCAGACAAATGAAAAGTAGAGTTAGGGAAACACTTACGTGGTTCACATCACTATCATGTACAGTAAGGTTACTGCTGGCCTTAGCAATGTAGAAATGGCATCCACATACATTCTCAGAGCCCACTGTGCTGACTCAAGCAACACAACAAGGTGCAGGGCCAAAGACCTCTTACCACAGGGATGAGCCCCATGATGCCTCCAACTGAAGGACAGAGTAGTAGGGACAAAAGGTTTAAAATAAAAGCTAGTCTATGGAAAATTTTCCAGTCACCATATGTCTAAAATAATAAGCAGAGAATTCCATTATCACAGATACCTAATCAAAATTCAGAGTGCCCTCCTGTCAAAAACAAACTCAACATAAATGCACCATACTTCTTTTTATTAGAATAGCATATTTGGTGAAGTTTGAATACACTATTTAAACTTTGATTTAAAAAGACATTTCAAAAAATTAGTGAAAAATTATGATGCCTGATTTCTATATATATCAAGGACTACTTCTTTTGTCATTTTGGAAAAAAGTCATTAAACAACTAAAATAAAATTCAGATTAAAAATTAATGAAATATGAAACAAAAGTGACAAAAACAGCCACGTAACCAATTGAAATTAATGAATAGGCTCTTGGGTTGTTTAACAATCTAATTATGAAGAGAAGTTAATCATACGAGCATACCAGAAAATTTTAATTTCTGACTGATTTGTCATGAAATACTGACATCAATGAAGCTAAGGCAAAACTCCTGGTATCCTAATGAATGAGGACACTGATGAAGAACCATGTCATGAGGGTCATTGATTCAGAGTATTTAAGATAATTCACTGTCCCCTCAAAACTTGAAATGCCATAAAGTCTTAGAGTGCTTTATGTCAGAGGTTTTCCCAAATTTGATCAAAATCCACAAAATGTACATTACTAATAACAAGGTGAAAAGCTGAAATAAATTTTTCTGAACTATCAATAATTGAAAATAAATTTGAAACAACCATGCTAACTGGAAAGATTGGATCTCTATATTCTCAGTATAGATAGTGATATTTCAAAATGATTATTGCCTTAAGAGAAATGATTGGAAAGTATGCAGCCACGACATATAAATTATAATGAAATATGACAGTAGTGTATCAAGCAATTCATTTTTAAATGTTATATTTCTAGGTTTTTGTGGTATTTGTTATATTTCTAGGTTTTTGTGGTACTTGTCAGCTTTTAAAAACGTTATCACTTCTTTTTTCATTAGTTATAAATACATCCATACCTAACTTTATAATCATAATTTTATATTTTTTTCTTAAAAGTATCCCTTAAAATTAAATGATTTTCAGGTCTAATGAACCTGGATTCAACCCTGGACCTAGTCTTGTATCATATTAGTAAAATTCCAAGTTAAGCCTACATTAGTGAAATATGGTTAATGTGACAAATTTAGCATCTCTCTCTGCCCAATCCCTTCATCCACCCACCTTAAGCATCTGTGTATAATAGGTGCTCACTGGTCCCTGTGAGCTCACATCCACCTAGTCATAGGATCAAGATCTGAGCTTGTCAATATACTGATACAAACTTCCACAAGAACAACTTGGGTATGGAAAGAATACTTTTCTACTGCCTTAAAGCTAAAATGGTTTGAAAGTAGTAGATCCCATGGTGATGGTGATAGCATTGGGCCTGCAGCCTCCAAAATCTGCCTACTCCATAGGAACCATCTGCTTATCCAGACAGCTTCCACTACCCCTTCAATGCCCAGAATGCTCCCCACCTCCCCTGGCCCTGACATCCAGATCACAGTCTTATATTGTTTTCTGTTAGTTAAGGAGCTGCACCTGTTCCAAATCTCTTTCCTGGCAACCAGCTCGGGCAATCCCCTATCCCTAAAATATACAAATTTAATGGGGAGTGAGTGGGTGAACACAGGGCATAATTATTTGTTTGTGTGTTTTGTCTGGAGACAGGGTCTCCCTGTATTGCCCAGGTTGGCCCTGAACTCCTAGGCTCAAGTGATCCTTCCATCTCAGCCCCGCAAACAGCTGGGACTACTACAAGAATGCACCACTATGCCCAGCACACTCAGTGTTTTAAAATAATACAGCATTAAATTCTCACATTTAGTGCTGGATTATCCAAAGTCAAACTACACTGATACTTAGGGCTCTGGAAAATCAAGATCCTCTCCACCAAGAAAATGAGAAAATGAATTATTTGGAAAAAAAAGTCATTTTCTTCAGAAGCATCAAAATTATTAATCTGTGAGGCAGAATATATATTGTTTAAGAGCATTAACTCTGGCCTCAAACTGTCTTTCTGAATCTCAGTTCTAGCACATATTCCAGGGGTGGCCTTACACAATTTACTTAATCTCTTTGTAAGTTTGAACACATCTATATATTGGAAGTTCTTGGAACAGTGCCTGGCATAGTATAGAAATGCTAAGTGCTTTCATCATTTAGAAAACTAGAACCTTGTGAGACTTCTTTAACTTAGTTTATAATGTAGTGTTCTATTATTTTGAGTTACATTTGGTAAAGCCACCATTCTCTCTTCAGTACTTTGGACCTCCAAGGCAATAATCTGACCCTGGTCACATCTTGAGCCTTATTCCCCTAACTATGCTCCAAAAGATGTTGAAAAAAATGACCAAGAAAGTTTATGAAATACTGTATTATGCAAGTTTCTTTATCTTGGGAGTTCTCAGAGCTTTAAACATGTGGGCATTTGTCACTGAGCTGATAGACTAACAGGTACCAAGTTACAGATAAATGATTCCAGGTCTCTACGGCCTGAAGAGGCTTCTTAGTGCAGGCAATGCAGCAGTACTCCCAAGAAGGGAAGTCAGCTTCCGAGGACTTCAAATCCCCAAGAAGGCTCCAGCTACGGACGTTTCTGCTTACATGGTTAAAGATCCATTTAGATTTTCAGGTCTTTTTAAATATATTTCTTTTGAGATCCTCCTAACTGCTCTGCAGACTCAGGCCTTGTGTGTACTTTTCCACCAGGTGCAAGCAACCAGTAACAAGCCAGTTCATTCCTGAGTGTTCACTTGAGACTTGGTAGAGCAAGGGCAATTTCCCTGGTTCCATATGTTCATCTACATATGAATCCAAGAGGCAGACATAATGCAGAGCTTTTCCCAAACTTTTCTGGCCTTAGAAACTTTTTTTTAGGAACATTTAAAATCATCTCAAGAAATACCAGTTGCCATTCAACAGTGACAAGTTTTTTTAAGGTTTCTGAAAATACTTGTCTTTTGACTCAGAGTTTCCTTTTCTTAAAGAACAAGATTCCCTTCCCTCCATTTGGAGATTGAAATCTGTCTTCTCTTTGCTTCCCAAATTTGAAATAGCTAAATATTTCACAATATCTTTCTTAATTCTGGCATGTAATTCTGTCTTTTGGAAAAAAAAAATCAAAAAGTGATTCTCAGGATACATCAAATTTGAGGGGAGAACCTAAATGTATAAAGTTCACTCTATTTTCTAACAAGTTTCAGGGAATACCTGAGTTGCAGCAGCAGCACCACTGAGCCTCTTGATTCCCAATTAAAGCCCCACTTCTTATATTAAGCAACTGTAGAACCCTGAGCAAGTTATTTAACTCCTCTAAGCCTGAGTTTCCTCATTTGTAAAATAGAATTATCATGAGATTTAAATGAGATAATTAATATAAAGTTTCTGGAACACAGAGGGCAATTTTAAATTGACAACTTATTTCCTGAGTTTTAGCTGTTCAACTTTCTTCCTTTTAAGTTTGTTTATTCCAGATCTCCTATGACTCCCTGGTCTCCTCAGGGGCAGTAACAACATGCCTCCTGCAGCTGTCTCCCTTTCACAGATAAAATTTTATTAGCATTTTCATAATTTTCCCTGCTTGAACTCAAGTGACTCTTCTGATCCCAGTTAGTCACTGAAAAGTAGAATTCATTCCACAATTTGTGTAGCTACTTTTCTGACAATAACGTATACATTTCTGACAAAGAATTGCTAGTTTTTACTAAGGTTCCAACACTTCACAAATTACATCCTCTTACTTCATCTAAGGATAAAGTTTTCCTAATCCCATTTCTTTGGACTGCGGCCAGCCTTCTTAAAAATGAATTACGCCTTGGGTCAGGATCAAGGAGGAAGTGAAAACAGTCTCATAAAATGGTCACTCAATACAGTGGAGGTTAGTATCACTATGATAATTCTCCTCCAAGGTGCATAAAGGAAAAAGTTCTTCTTCACTCAGATCCTTGTACTGATCTGTCCTCATTAAATTTCTGGTCTTTTTCCTCTCTGGCTTATTAAATATAATCTCCCTTTGAACTACGATTCTTTCTTTACTTTTATGAATGTCCACCAACTATTTTTTCTTCACTTTCCTTTTAAGCCATTAAACATTTTCATCACAGAGAAAGAAATAACAGTATCTTGTTTAGTGATCAGATTTTCTTGTGGCATTCCAGTCACTGATGCTGGTAAAGGGGAAATCACCCCTCCCTCACATTCAGCTCACATTGGGAGGGACGGATTCCACAACCAGCTCCCAGCGTGAGTGTACCGGCCTCAGCCAAAGGCCATGCCATATTTCCTGGTTAGGATGCCTGATTCAGGAATGGGCCTGCTATTCACTCAAAGCTGGTTCCAGACAGTGAGACTCAGTGATACACTGGGACAGAGGCAGGCAGTCCTCCCTTCTGAAATTATGCTTGAAGGTATCCTAGCCAGACACATTGAGTTAGAAACTAAAGATAGAGAGCAACAGAGTCCTAGAGACCGAAAACCAGAACTACGCTGGATTTCTGTCACAAGTCAATACATTCCTTTTTCCTTTGCAAATTTGAGTTAAATTTTTGTTATTTGCAACTGAAAGATTCCCAAATGATACGCATCATATTTGACCACTTGGCAAAGTTGATAACATTAGGCTTTTGCAACAACTCTGCCAGGTCAAGCAGAACAAGAACATTTGCCATTTTAAAGTAAAAAAAACCCTGACCTCCAGAGAGATGACACAGCATAGCCAAGGTTATGTAACTAGTAAGTTACAGAGCTGCAACTCAAGCCTGGGTCTTTTATATCCCTACTCAATCGTAAGTTTTACTTTTCTATAAACATATTATAGAAACTTCCAGTATGCTTACTCCTGCTTGCCTCACCTTGCTAGTTCTCACCTGCTAGTAACAGGAGAATTAGAGGCATTATTAGGCCACCATGCCAAAGGGGAAATAATCACTGTCTTAAAAACAAAGTTATTAAGTGGCAGCACACAGTGGGCCACACATCAGTTCTGACCTTAAACCTCAAAATGCCATCCTCTCATTTTGGAATAAGCACCCTCCCCAGATATAAACACAGGCCTACAAAATTAGGGAGCCTTGATCCCACTCTCAAGAGAAAATGATATGTCAGATCTCTAAATAAGAGATAATTACTTATTCCTCAATATTAGTTTTTGAGTTTCCACTGCTTTCCATACTGTCTTGGCCAAAAGCTTATGTAGATTGAGCATTCCTAATCCTAAAATCCAAAATTCAAAACTTTTGAGTATCATCAACATGATACCATAAGTGTAAAATTGCACATGTAAGTGCCTAACACAAACTTTGTTCCATGCACAAAACTATCAAAATGATTGTATAAAATTACCTTCAGGTTATGTTTATAAGGTACATATAAATGAATTTTATGTTTAGAATTTGGTGCCATATATGCAAATCTTCCAAAATCTGAAAATAAATTTAAAATCCAAACACTTCTGTCCCCAAGCATTTTGGATAAGAAATATTTAACCCATATACTATTTTCCTGCATGTGTTTCTATACTTTTTGTCTGAAAGACAGATGTACCAGAGTATGAAATACCTTTTTGGGACGATATCAAATAAAATCTAACCAATCTCAATTCTTCTTAGCCCCAAAAGATAGAAACAATTGCATGATAATGCAATCATAGTGCCTGAGCTGGAATTTGTCTATAAAACAAAAGTAAACCATAAACAGCAAACAAAAGAAATGAACAGAAACTGTCTTCAAGGCCAAGGTGAAAACAAAGCCTATTTCTCTCCTCTTAGTCATTCCATTTCTTTACTTCCTAGTATATAAGTTAATAAAATTGTATTCATTCCTGCTGAAAAATTATGAATTTTCCTAAGCTTCAGCCTAAATGGAAAAATATTCATACTCTCATCATCAGTACTGGTATCCATCTCAGAGCTTCATTTGTAACGTGATTTTTGTTAAGAAATTCATGTTATATAAGCTGTAATTTATTTTGTTGAATCATAAAGTTAGTCCTGAAAAACCAAGATTTTAAAAAATTTATTATAATAAATAATGCAAAACTAGAATATTGTATTTGTGGCTATAAAAACAGAATAAAGGAACAGAATGAAGACATTAGTAAAATAACTAGTCTTTACTTCATATTTATTGTTCAAAGTGATGCACAATCCTGAATATGCATGCCTATTCCACTTTTTTTAATCCACTAGGGCAACCATAAAATAAAAAACAATGAAATACAATTTTAGTAACAATTCAAAAGAAACTCCTATTGAGACACTTACTACAGCTGTGTTTCTCATGCCATAACTAAAACACTTAGCCTGAAAACTACACTGTGATTTGTTGCTCTAATTGATGTACATTTTTATCTCTCTGTACTGTTGCTGTCAACACTTTACTACATGAAGAAAACAGAGACCAAAACAGCAAGGAGGAGTTTAAACATAAAACAGCAGGGGAGCTGTTTATTTTTCAAAAGAGAATATTTTATATAGAAGGAATAACAAACTAGAGATCTAAAGAATAATGAGAGATTACTTAATACTGAATGTAGACATATTCCACTATTGGAAAATATACTATTTCCAGCATTTAATAACGAATGTCATATTGGTAAACTCTGTCATTTTGACAGATGGAATTTTATGGCAAATACTTTTTTTGTTTGTTTTAGAGATGTGCTCTCACTATGTTGCCCAGGCTGGAGCACAATGGCCAATCCACAGGTGCAGTTATGGAACACTACAGCCTGGAGCTCCTGGTCTCAAGTGACCCTCCCACCTCAAACTTCCAAATAGCTGGAACGACAAGTATGTGCCACTGCACCAAGCAGGCAAATGATTTTTAATAAATAATTTATCCAAGAATAAAATATTCAATTGAGAATCCAATCTTCAGGTTTAAATAATTGTTTAAAAGATCCTGAAATAATGGAAAATTTTAATCCCATATAACTGATATGATAAATCCAAATCAATTCTGATAACAGAACAAGTATCCTAAGTTTCCCCTCTAAGTTTTAAAATGTTGTAAATATTTAAAAAGGTACTTGTAAATCTGTAATTATGTATTAAAAACAACTATCTGAGTGTTTTTAGGGTGAGACAGAAGATTAGAGTTTAAATCCCAGATCTGCCACCATTCTTCGATGAACAGAGAAAGTAGATTTTTAAAGTCAGAACAAAGTTCAAATTCCAGTTCCACATGCTAACTAGCCACGTGACCCTTGGCAAATTAGTCTTCCTGATTCTAGATTTTAGCACATGTAAAATGGGGAAAATAACACCCCACATAGATCATTAGGATTAAATGACACATACACCTCACACACAGCTATGTTGTGTGATTGTGTATAAATGAATAGTATACTATTTCATAAATGTTATCTTCCATCTTTTTCCTTTCTTATCTGTAATATTGATACCTTTTTCTGCATCTTTAAAATAGTGAGTCTGTCTTCCATATCCCTTTTAGTTCTCTTAATTTAAATCTGGAGAGCACATTAACATCCTTTCTCTCAAGTAGTGGGTGCTACACATGTACCACTTCACAGTATTTTAAAATATAAATGCTTTCAAAAATATCTTCCATCAGTAACTTTTTTTTTTTTTTGAGACGGAGTCTCGCTCTGTCGCCCAGGCTGGAGTGCAGTGGCCGGATCTCAGCTCACTGCAAGCTCCGCCTCCTGGGTTCACGCCATTCTCCTGCCTCAGCCTCCCGAGTAGCTGGGACTACAGGCGCCCGCTAACACGCCCGGCTAATTTTTTGTATTTTAGTAGAGACGGGGTTTCACCGTGTTAGCCAGGATGGTCTCGATCTCCTGACCTTGTGATCCGCCCGTCTCGGCCTCCCAAAGTGCTGGGATTACAGGCTTGAGCCACCGCGCCCGGCCCCATCAGTAACTTTTTATAACGTGTCCACAATCTCTTCAACAACCCTTGGGGCCAGATGTGTTTTGGAGTTGAGAAATTGTTTAATTTTAGAAAGGTAATGATATGCACACATCATATATTACATAATGCTCCCAGCAGAATGAAGGAGAACAACCTTTAATCAAACATATTAATATTTCTGTACCAAATGATGTTCATGCTAAGTGGGATAAGTAAAGACTATAAATAGTCTAATGTATGACGGTAGGCAGAATTCTCAAGATGTTCCCCAAGATTCCCATTCCCTATTTAAGCAAACACTAATTTGGGTGCTCCATGAAGAGACTTTGCAGATGGAATCAGGGGTATTAACAAGCTGACTTTAAAATAGGGAGATTCTCGGCGGGGCGTGGTGACTCACAACAGTAATCCCAGCACTTTGGGAGGCCAAGGTGGGCAGATTATGAGGTCAGAAGTTTGAGACCAGCCTGACCAACATAGTGGAACCTGGTCTCTACTAAAAATACAAAACCTAGCCAGGCATGGTGGTGCACACCTGTAGTTGCAGCTACTTGGGAGGCTGAGGCAGGAGAATCACCTGCACTTGGGAGGCGGAGGTTGCAGTGAGCTGAAATTATGCCACTGCACTCCACCTTGAGCAACAGAGCAAGACTGTCTCAAAAAAAAAAAAAAAAAAAATAGGGATATTCCCCTGCATTGTCTGAAGGGGTCTAATGTAATCCCACGACCCCTGTGATGGTTAATATTGAGTGTCAACTTGATTGGATTGAAGGATGCAAAGTATTATTCCTGGGCCTGTCTGTAAGGGTGCTGCCAAAGGATATTAACATTTGAGTCAGTGGACTGGGAGAGGCAGATCCACCCTCAATCTGGGTGGGCACCATCTAATCAGCTGCAAGTGTGTTTAGGATAAAAGCAGGTAGTGGAACCTGAAAGGTCTAGACTGGCTAAGTCTTCCAGCCTCCATCTTCCTCCTGTGCTGGATGCTTCCTGCCTTCGAACATTGAACTCCAAGTTCTTCAGCTTTGGGACTCTCGGACATACACCAGTGGTTTGCCAGGGGCTCTCAGGCCTTCAGCCATAGACTGAAGGCTGCACTGTCAGCTTCCCTACTTTCGAGGTTTTGGGACTAGGACTGGCTTCCTTGCTCCTCAGCTTGCAGATGGCCTACTATGGGACTTCACCTTATGATCCTGTAAGTCAATACTCCTTAATAAACTCTCTTTCATACATACATCTATCCTATTAGTCCTGTCCCTGACTGATACAAGCCCTTAGAAGCAGAAGAGAAAGGCAGAAGGGTTGCTGGGAAAGATATGGTGGAGGAAGATAGCAGAAGAGAGATGAGGCAAAAGGGGAGGTTTGAGAGATTCAAAGCCTGTGAAGGACTTGACTGACCCCTGTTGCCTTTGAAAGTAGAGGAAGGGGACCACCACTCAGGGAATGCAGGCAGCCCCTGCAACAATCCAGGGCCAACAGCCAGCAAGGGAGTGGGAGCCTCAGCTATAATCTCAAGGAACTGAATTGTGCCAACAACCTAAAAAGGCTTGAAAGTAGATTCTTCTCCAGAGCCTCTACAAAGAAGCATAGACCAGATGACTCAGGCTTGTGAGACTCTAGGCAGAGAATCCATCTGAGCTTCACTGTACCCAGACTTCTGACCCATGAAAACTATGAGATAATAAATGTGTATTGGTTTAAGCAGCTAAAGTTAACAGCAGCAATACAAAACTAATTCATGTGTATTATGTGAGGCTTTTATCGCCAAATGAGGTGCTCCAAGTTTACAAAATGTTACTACTGCTTTCAGAGCTTTGGGGGTTTTAAAATTGCACTGAAGAGATTCAGAACTATTTATTTCTGTTCTTTAAATATGGTCAATAGATTTATCAAGTTAATAAACATGAATACGGCTTTGAAACTTTTAGTAAAACCTTATTAGAAATGCTTTTAACAAACAAACAAACAAACTCCAATAGTAATCTCACTGCCTAACTCCCTTTCAGCCCTAACGTTTTCAGAGTTAAAACAGTTCCTTCAAGACAGCTGACCTCATGGCAACCCTTTAAAGGAAAGGGCCTCTGTTAGCTAATAATAACTAAACACTTACTGAGCACCTCCACATGCCAAGCACTGTTTTTGGTGTTTCATATGCATTAACTCATTAAACCTGTCAACTACTCAATAAAATAGGTACTATTGCCACTCCTATTTTACAAGTGGATAAATCTAGGCAATGAGCAGTTAACCGACTTGCCCAAGATCACACAGTTAGCAAGTGGTATAAAGCCAGGCAGCCTGGCTACAAAGTCTATGCTGTGAACCGATTTGGTAACACTGCCTCTCATGTTGATACAGATACCATCTAATCAAATATCCACAATTGGCACAACAAATACAAGGTATCGTGATCCCAGAATTTATGGGGTAAACCTTTTTCTATATGAACCTCACACTGATCACTCTGGGAGGATGCATGTCCCAATAACATTCCCTTCAGTGTTATGAACTGAATGCTTGCCTCCCCCTCAAATTCAGATGTGGAAATCCTAACCTCCAATGTGATTATATCAGAAGCTGGGGCCTTTGGGAGGTAATTAGGTCATGACAGTAGATTGGAATTCATGCTCTTAGAAGAAGAGACATGAAAAACTATTTTTCTCTCTGTCATTCAAGGATACAGCAAGAAGGTAGCTATGTGCATGCAAACTAGGAAGAAGGCCCTCAATAAGACAGAATCAGCCTGTACCTTGATCTTGGACTCCTCAGCCTTTGGATCTGTAAGGAATACATTTCTGTTTTTAAGCCACCCAGTCCTTATGGTATTTTTATTATGGAAGCCAGAGCTAAGACATTACAAAGTACACAGTACATTAACCAGTCAACCAGTACATCTACTGCCGGAGGTTTCCTGTTGTGCTGCCTTTCCTGCCCCCATGATTACAAACTTCCAGAAAGTTGTGCCTCCTATTGGATCTAAAATCCCAATAACCTGGTGCCACGGCCATGTCCATATTATTGCAAAATAAACCTGTAGTGACTGACTGAGTAGCTAATTAACACATTTCCAGATTAAGAGTGCAATATCTCAGGTCACAGAAAGTTACAGAGGGCCCAGTAGGAATCTTCTTTGATGTTATTCATAATGGCCAAACATGTTTAGAACAAACAAACATCTGGTCATGGTTTTCCACAGTATTTAACCAGAAGATACTATGTTTATTAGAATATAAGTGAGAAGAGTTTTAATTATTGAATTTTAAAAACATTCCTATTCAAATATCTGTAAGGGAATGAGTGGCATATCGGTGCAGGGTTGAGGTTTGGACTACATCAAGATAGTGAGAAAAAACTATAGCAGGTGAATGTCATGCAGAAAAACACTAGATCAGTGGCTCTCAAACTTGAATCAAATAACCCAGAGAGCTTCTAAAAGCACAGTTTTTTAGGTCCCATCCATCAGCAATTCTGATTCAGTAGGTCTGGGTGAGAACCTTGAATGTGCATTTCTAACAAGTTTCCCACGATGATGCTGCTGGTCCCAGGGACCACTCTGGAAAACCACTGCACCATCTGGTCTATGGGAGTAGGAAGGGATCCAGGTATTGGGAGATTTTAAAATTCCCCAGGTTATTACGATGTGTAGCCAGGGTTGAAACCACTGGCTAGGAAAACAGTTAAATGAGGAAGACATAGTTTCCACCACGTCTTCCTCATTTAACTGTTTTCCTAGCCCAGTGGTTTGCATGACTGGGATAACCCATCACAAAAGGTAAGATGTCCTTGGGTTTGCATGCTAATTTATGGCCTGTGTTAGCTTTGGAAAAGGATATCAAAAGGAAAGCCCTTCTAGACACTGCCCAATAGCAATCAACAGTGTTCATGAGAGAAAATCCTATGCCACTCCATCCAGGCACTGAGATTCCCAAGATCATTTTTGCAGAGGGAAGGATAGACTAACATCTGTTATTTCTCTAAATCCTTTGGTATTCACATCCATAGCTATGTGTTACCAGTTAACTAAAAGCCCTTAAAAAATACATGCTAGAAAGCTGTTTCAAAGCCATTTCACCACATGGGCACTGAAGAAGACCCATTTGTGTGATAAACTTGGCAGTTTCTGTGATTACACACTTTAAATGCAAGGTACATAGCAAAGTGAGAACTGGAAGTTTCTGTGACCTCTATTAAGCTTTGTTGTCTGTTATAATCTGAGCTATAACCTACAGGAGGAATCAGGGTGGGATCAGAAAAGAAAGAACACTTTAAAAAGAAGAGATATGAATTAGACCCACATCAAAATTAGATCCAGAAAGGGAGAAAGTAATGGGGAAAAAGGTTACTCAAGTGACAACAAGGCTATCAGATCTCCATAGTCAAAGTTTGGCTAAAGAATGACAGTAACCATTTTCACAATGTGAAACAAAGCCACAACATAATTTTTGTAAAAAGAGGGATTTTTTAGTATATTCTTTATATCAGAAAATTCAGACACTTTCATGAGTATTATTACTGATTATAAACAATTTTATTATTTATTAATAAGTTGACTTTGTTTTTTCTCTAAATGATTATTGCTTTAATGTATGGAATTTCTCTGAGTACTCTAGTGTAAATATGGCTTCATGGGCTCAAATAATCCTTTTAGTAGGGCTAGTTCTGTGTCTATATTGCTTTTTGAACAGTGAAGTTTAAGAGATATCATAGTACTCAAAATCCTCCCCTGTCCTAAAATATCACCTATTGGAGTCAATCCTTTGAGTTACCCCAAAGAGGCAAGAACATCTCTAAGAAGTCACATACATGGACTGAGAAGTGGGCTAGAACCAGCCAATTTATCTTCATGAATTGATTTATCAGAGAAGAGGTAATCAACAGAACCAAGATATCAAGGTGACCACACTGCACAGCAGAAGGAAGAAGAGAATGCACATGACAGGTAAGGTGATGGAAGGACCTTTAGAATGGCCTGAGGCATACTGACTTTCCGACAGAGGGAAGCTATAGGTTCAGGTGGTGTCCAGAGTAAGTCAGCTGAAGAACTGAATTTCACAGTGTGCCCAGGGCTATTCTTGCACAGTCTGACATTCAATACTTCTAATTTAATTATTCTTCTATTTACAGTAGAAGTTACTAAAATGAAAAAAAATTTAAAGCAATTTATTACAGGATCTCAGTGGGGATGAATAATAAGATGTATAAAGATAACCAATAAATAAAATTCAATACGAATTCCCAGGTTTTACTGTTGCATGCCTCATTATTTTTGATAAAGGGAGCACCTGTTGGATCAAGTGTAAAAGGGTGTACATTTAGTAGATAGAGGGTTCTCATTTCAGCAAGGCTGTGGAATGAACTCAGCAGCAGTACCACAATAGCACTCAAGTCTATTTATTCCTCAAGGTTACCTTTACCAAAATTCTCTTTGGCAGACTCTCTGGCTATCTCTCCAATATCCACCCCATATGCCACTAGTCAATAGATCCCTTGTTTAGTCAGCGATCCTCTCTTCTCCTATATGACTCGGGGAAAGGTGAACTCACTCCAGTTCTGGGGTGATCCTGACTCGATCAACTAATCACAGTGGTACCTTTTTCTTTACCAAGGTTTAAGAGGAGTTTTGACCCAGTTCTGGCCAATGAGACCTCTGAAGTTTTGGTGAAAAGGTTCCCTGGTTCCCTACAATGAGTCAGAGGAAGACGTGGTCTTTTTGTCTTCTCTGGACCCAAGAATGACAAAGTAGCATGGCTAGAGTCACACTTGGGGCTGCACAACCTCTGGATTTACAGTTATAGGAGATCACGAATCTCCTTTCAAGATCCTTGAGTCAGACTTTTTTGTTACTTTCAGTCCAAAGCATTATCGAAGTGTGCTATAGAAAAACAATTTATGAATAAGTAAGCAATAATAGGAATAAGCAAAATCTGCACTTACAGTAGACCTAAAAATGAATGCCACCTATGGAAATCAGGAATTATTTTGATAATCAAAACCACGAATCAAAGTAAGCTTCTTATTCAATGTTTCAAAACATATCAAGTGTCTATATTCATGACTAATCAAACTTCCATACTGCTATCAAAGTTATCTTCCTGAAAAATGTACTAACCTTAACATTCACTTAAAAACCTTGACAGTCCTCCATTACCAACGAAATGAAGTCCCCCTTTGTTAGTGGAGCCATCAACACCTTTGTTAGTAGAGTCATCAACACCAACCAAACAAGGTATCTTAGTCTCCCAGCCCTCCCCAGTCCCCTGAACTTCATATAACTCTCCGGGGGCACTTTCATATCGCTATATCCATGTTCCATCTCTTTCCTCTGCTTTAGATAACCCTGCTGTAGCAAAAATCTTACACAGCTTTGAAAGCCACAAAAAACACCAATTTTTCTATGCAACTTTATCAGAAGCCCTTTAACCAGGCAAGATTGCTCATTCTTTCCCTGGGTTGATGCCATCTCGCACTATAGATCACCAGATAAATATCTGTTTCCTCTAAATGGTCAAGAGTGGCTTGAACACAGAGATAATTTCTCTGATCTGAGCTGAATCTGATAAGGTTCACTTATCTCTGATCAAATGTCTTTCAGTTGTGAGAGAAAAACAGATTAAGGATTTCACTAGTGAGTTTTAAGAGTGTTTCAATCTTGGGAAGAGTAAGAACTTACCCCTTTAGAATTCTAATGTTTCTTTAAAATCCTGATTACCACCTCAAACTCACTATGGTTAACTACCATGGCATTCTAAAAACAGCTATTTCTGAGATCTTATATTTCACTCAATTTAATTAATATGTGCAAAGCAATCCTCCCAAAAGTCAAAGAATTGAAATGCTTGTCACTGATTTGTGTGTTGGTTCAATACTTGATTAAAAATAAGACTAGTGATAGCTGTCAGTCTTTGGCATTTTTTAATATAATAAGTTAAGATGATAATAAACAACTGAAATAGGGAAATGAAGACAAGGATTAGCCTATAAACTAGTCACCATAAAAAACTAGAAATCAATTCTAAGATATAATAAAAAGTCAATCTGATTGTCCCAGAAAGCAAGAAGGCTCTCTTCCTGTCCCAGAATACAAAGAAGCACTTAAAGATTAATAGGGTCATGTCAAAAAAACACAGAAATCAAAAGGGCTTCTATAAGCCAACTTTAGAAAAATTTGAATATTGGCCGGGTGCGGTGGCTCAAGCCTGTAATCCCAGCACTTTGGGAGGCCGAGACGGGCGGATCACGAGGTCAGGAGATCGAGACCATCCTGGCTAACACGGTGAAACCCCGTCTCTACTAAAAATACAAAAAATTAGCCGGGCGAGGTAGCCGGTGCCTGTGGTCCCAGCTACTCGGGAGGCTGAGGCAGGAGAATGGCGTGAACCCGGGAGGCGGAGGTTGCAGTGAGCTGAGATCCAGCCACTGCACTCCAGCCTGGGTGACAGAGCAAGACTCCGTCTCAAAAAAAAAGAGAAAAATTTGAATATCACAAAGAAAAATGATTGAAATTGAGTGTAAATATCACATAAAAATCCACAAGTCCATTCTACATTCAATTATTTTAAAAGAAGAAGAAAGGCTGGGCGCAGTGGCTCACGTCTGTAATCCCAGAACTTTGGGAGGCCAAGGCAAGTGGATCACTTGAGGTGAGGAGTTTGAGACCAGCCTGGCCAACATGGCAAAACTCTGTCTCTACTAAAAATACAAAAAAATTAGTTGGGTGTGATGGCAGGCGCCTGTAATCCCAGCTACTCAGGAGACTGAGGCATGAGAATCAATTGAACCTGGGAGGCGGAGGTTGCAGTGAGCTGAGATGGCACCACTGCCCTCCAGCCTGGGTTACAGAGAGAGACTCTGTCTCAAAAAAAAGGGAAAAATAAATGTACCTTTTGTTTAGGGATGGATATATAAGTGATAAAACTATAAAGAAAAATCACTGAACTGATTATCACAGAAGTCAGGGTGATTGTTTCCAATAGTGGGGAGGGAAAGTGTACACTGGAGGATTGTGGAATACTAGTAATGTTTCATACCTGGGTAGAGTTATCTTAATAATTATTCTGGTTTTCAATAACTATTTAAAAATTATTCATGTATGTTACTTATTTGCTATATATGTTAGACTTCAATATTTTAAAAGTATTTAAAGTAAATGACTTTTCATCAGTTACAATGTAAAAATACACAATGAGCAAAGGTTAGTGTCTGTAGAAAAATGATCTATAATAATCTCCAGCAGATAGCATACTTCTGTTCAATAAAGCTCCATTGCACTCTCAGTGCCATTGGCCATACATCTGTCATGCTCCTTAAGGTATTCTACCAATAGTAGAATCCCACCCCTTAAAAAATTTCAAAAGTTCAACATAGATTTCAAAGGTAGAGTTTTATTATAAATCAAAAACATAAGATCATAGCCATGAGAAGTATGGAACTCTTTCCAGACTTGCAGGAGACATGAAACTAAAAACCTGAAGCCTTAGTAACTATTTATACTTGACATCATCCCTCCTGCAAAATAGAATTTATAGAAAAACAGCTGTTATAGCACCATTTAAAAAAATCAAAAGTCCACTTTGGAAAATAGCTTAGCATTTCTTAAAGCATAAAACTACCATATGATCCAACCATTCCACTTCTAGGTATCTATCCAAGAGAAATGAAAACATCTAGGCACACAAAGACTTCACAGACAGATTGTTCATAGCAACATTATTCATACTAGCCAAATCCTAGAAAAAACCCAAATGTCCACCATCAGGTGAACAGATAGTCACAATGTGATATATCAATACAATGAAATAATATTTAGTAATAAAAGGAATGAACTGACACATACAGCATAGATGAACTTCAAAAACATGCCAAGTAAAAGAAGCCAGATACAAGAATACATAGTGTATAATTCCCTTTATAAGAAATGTCCAGAAAAGACAAATTTATAAAGACAGAAAGTAGATTAGTGATTGCATTGGGCTGGGACCAGAAATGAGGTTTACATGTAAATGGCAATAAACAATCTTGTTGAGAAATGAAAATTATTTAAAAATTGAATTTTGGTGATTGCTGCACCACTCAGTAAAGGTACTGAAAATCACTGAATTGTATACTTGAAATGGGTGACTTTTATGAAATATAAATTTTTTTTTTTTTTTTTTTTTGAGATGGAGTCTCACTCTGTCACCCAGGCTGGAGTGCAGTGGCGCGATTTCAGCTCACTGCAAGCTCTGCCTCAGGGGTTCACGCCATTCTCTTGCCTCAGCCCTCCGAGTAGCTGGGACTATAGGTACCCGCCACCATGCCTGGCTAATTTTTTTGTATTTTTAGTAGAGATAGGGTTTCACCATGTTAGCAGGATGGTCTCGATCTCCTGACCTCATGATCCACCCGCCTCGGCCTCCCAAAGTGCTGGGATTACAGGCGTGAGCCACTGCGCCTAGCCAATAAAATTCTTTAAAAAAATAAAAGCTATTTAAGCTATTTCATTGTACACAATAAATATGTTCCTAAGCTAGGTGTGGTGGCTCATGTCTGTAATCTCAACATTTTGGGAGACTGAGGCAGGCAATCATTTGAGTTCGAGACCAGCCTGTGCAACATGGTAAAACCGTGTTTCCACTAAAAATACAAAAATTAGCCGGACATGTTGGTGCAGACCTGTAGTCCCAGCTACTCAGGAGGGTGAGATGGGAGGATTGCTTGAGCCCAGGGGGTTGAGGCTATAGTAAGCCGAGATCAGGCCATCACACTCCAGACTGGGCGACAGAGCGAGATCCTGACTCAAAAAAAAAAGGTCCTAAAAGTATTTATATTTGGTAAGATAACCACAAATAAAAATAGGATTCAGAAAGAGGATATAAGAACAGGAACAGGGGAAATTTTAGAAATTATTTTCCGAGAAGCACACACAGATAAATATGAATAAAGGTAAAACACTCCATGGTGTGGATAATTCCTTGCAAAACTATAATTTCTCAAAGTTGGGCTCAAAAACAAGTAGAAAAATCTGAATATATCAATAGACATCAAAAAATTATTTATCAAAGATTCCTCTCTTAAAAAGCTTCCAGGACTAGTCAGCTTTCCCATTGGTGACACCAACCCTCCACAACAAGGCCTGTAGATAGGTTTGGGCTTGTGGGTTCTTCAAGAAACCACTCTGGCAGATGTTAGCAGGCATCACTAGTGAAGGGAAACTGCCTAGCAGACCAGCTGTCTGTAGGTCTCTGCAGGGGGATCTATCAGTGGCAGGAATGTGATTATAAAATTAAAAGCTAGAGACCAATCTCAGAAATAGTTAAAGGAAACACTTGGGGAATAGAATTAATTTACACCAAGAATGTCAGCAGGGGCTTGTGCCATAATAACTAAGATAAAAAATAGAAATGGTAATTCTACTTCATAGTTACAACCAAAGAAGCCAGCAACATATGGGACAAAACAATGAATTATCCAACATGACAAAGTCAAGTTTATGATTGGCATTGAGAATAATTTTTAATAATGGGAAACATTAATATAATAAATCATAATAATAGGTCAATTGATAAAATCCAAACCTACCTAAAGGCCTTGTTGTGGAGGGTTAGTGTCACCAATGGGAAAGCCGACTAGTCCTGGAAGCTTTAACTGACTAGACAAACATTCAATAAAATCTAATACCTATTCCTTAAAATATAAAAGATACTGCTTTAACAAATAAAGACTAGCTCTCACAAATCAATAATCAACACTCTACTTACTTAACAATGAATACAAGTTATTTTTATTACCAAAAAAAATATATAAAAATGCTATTATCACCAAATTATACAGTTCAGAAACTTTTAGAAAAAGCATTAAGGTAGGAAATAGTAGTAAGCAACATTTTGAAAAGAAAAACTCAAATGATTTGCCATTCATGTTATTGTCAAACTAGAATGTTACATTCAAACCTAAGAGAAACAATAAAAAGCCATTAGCAAAAATAAGAAAGTTCAATAAGGTGCAACACAAATCAATGGCTTTCCTTTATAACACCAACAAATAATTATGAAATATGATGGAAAAATATTACATCCATGGTAGCAACAAAAACAAATACAATTCCTAGGAAAATATTCTACAAAATATGTTTAGGGCCTATAAAACCAAAAATACTGAATTTTACTGACATATAAGAGAATGCTTAACATTTAAAAAAATACACTGTGATGTTGGATGGGAAGATTCAGCACTGTAAAAACGTCTGTTTTTTCCAAATTAAAATATAAGTTTAGTGACAGTTCAAAAAATTCAATAAAGTGACAGTCCAGTAAAGGAAGAATGACAAAATTATTCTGAATTTCTGTTTTAAAAGAGGCAAAAAATCTAAGAAAATTTTGCAGAAGAAAACTAATAATGGAACGTATTTCCATACTAGCTATTAAAACACATTATAAAGCTACAATAAATAGTATGATGGTACTAAGCCCTAAAAATCAATGAATAGATCTTCAGAAGACATGGCTTTGAAAAAACATTAAAATATGTAATAACTGGGCCAGGCGTGGTGGCTCACGCCTGTAATCCCAGCACTTTGGGAGGCCAAGGGAGGTGGATCACCTGAGGTCAGGAGTTCGAGACCAGCCTGACCAACATGGAGAAACCTTGTCTCTACTAAAAATACAAAATTAGCTGGGCATGGTGGTGCACTGTAATTCCAGCTACTCGGGAGGCTCAGGCAGGAGAATCACTTGAACCCAGGAGACAGAGATTGCAGTGAGCCAAGATCGCACCATTGCACTCTAGACTGGGCAAAGAGAGCAAAACTCCGTCTCAAAATAATAATAATAATAAATGTACGTAATAACTGAATCTGATGAATAAACGTTATAAGCCAGTAGGGGAAGGAGTGAATAATGCAACAAATGGTGTGGGGAAAATCAATAACCTCTGTTTAGACTTTCACCCAAAGTCTTTCTGTTGCCTACAAGGCCCTAGATATTTTGGTTCCTTCTACTTTTCCAACGCATTTAATAACTTGGCTATTCCTGTTCCAACCTCCTTAGCCACATTTCTGTCTCTCAAGCATGCTAAGCTTGTTCCTGCCACAGGGCCCTGACCCTTGGTGTTCCCTCTGCATGGGGGCCCCTTACTTTTTTTTTTTTTTTTTCCCTGAGACGGAGTCTCGCTCTGTTGCCCAGGCTGGAGTGCAGTGGCCGGATCTCAGCTCACTGCAAGCTCCGCCTCCCGGGTTTTCACCATTCTCCTGCCTCAGCCTCCCGAGTAGCTGGGACTACAGTCGCCCGCCACCTTGCCCAGCTAGTTTTTTTGTATTTTTTTAGTAGAGACGGGGTTTCACCGTGTTAGCCAGGATGGTCTTGATCTCCTGACTTCGTGATCCTCCTGTCTCGGCCTCCCAAAGTGCTGGGATTACAGGCTTGAGCCACCACGCTCGGCCGGAGGCCCCTTAACTTTCAAATGCCACCTCCTTAGAGATGGCCTGTCCCTGACAACAAATTCTTGAATGCGCTATTTTTATCCTCACACCAGGCACTCTCTATAAATGGCACTGTCACTCTCTGAAATTACCTTATTTAAAATGTTCATTGTTTGTTTCTCTGGCTAGATGCAAATTCCCGAAGAGTAAAATCTTTGTTTCCTTTCTTCTCAAGTCTAAGTCTTCAGGGTCTAGAGAAGCTTTTAGCATTACTAGAGGCTTAGAAAACTTGTGTGTGTGTGTGTATACATACATCTGTATGTATATGTTTATATGTATATGTATATTCCTATATATGAGGTGTGCATGTGTGTGTGTGTATATATGAAATGAACATAAGGATTCCAAACTACTCCAAACACAGATCTGTCTTATACACAATAACTTTGTATTAAATGTACATGGAAACAAATATTCACCATAATGAATTCTGTGGAACAGCAAGGCATTCAGTTACAGATTTATTAATAACAGTGAGGTATCTATTGTTATTCATTATCATCACATAACATCATCATTTAATTATAATCTTATCCTCATCACTTATTTTTATCATCATCATCAGCCACACTGTAAATATAGCATGATGAGACTCTTCCAGACCTAACTTTCAATTCCCATTGAATTCAGATCCTGTCTTTTACCCATGGTGATTCTTACCTTCCCTACAAATTCAAGGGCCACAGTGTAAAGCAAGCAAGAGGTAACTATTGGAAATGCTTTCTCTAAATGAGAGAAAGCAAGACTAAATGTGCTCTTTTGAACAGAATCTGGGAGTTCCTTGTCTAACCCTGCTTCTGCTTCTCTCTCTCCCTATTCCCTACCTCCATGCCACCTCCCATTCTTCAGGGGCAACCCCATCTTATGACATCTGTCATGCTTCAGTTCCTAGTTGTCCTCCCACCACTTACTGTAAAACTGGGGGAAAAGAAGACTGCTATAAGGATCATACAGTGAGAAAAACCATTTTGTTGTTATTGAAATAAGAAGGCAAGAAGCTGAGAATCTGTAAAATACACTCAAAATTTAGGCACTGGACCATCCAAGATCTGAGAGCTGTACAACAGAATCCCTTCCAAAAAAAGCAGGCTATAAAATATTTTTTTTTCTAATTATTATATATTTCACATCATAAACAACCAACTACAGTCCAAAGACAGCACTTGCTTCTTTGTTAGGGGGCTATGCATGGTTTTTGTCAGGTCCCCTGTTACGAAGGATCAAATAGTTCTGCTCAAAGGAAATGTTTTTCAACATCCTTGCATTGTTTGGAGCAGTTTAATTATCCACTTCTTTAAGAACAGGAGATGTACAAGAAAAAAAAAATTGGACTGAATCGCTCAGATAATAGAGTTACATGTCTTTATTGAGCTTTCTTCTTTCTGAGGAATGTTTTACAATAAAGTATAAGACTTACTGCTGACCTCTGGAAAGGTCCAATGCAGCTTCAGGGCTAGTGTGGCCAGACCAGGCCATATGTTTGGTTTTGTTAATACATCTGTCCTAAAGAGTGAAATTTGACAACTATGACCCCATGAAGAAAAACTACTCCCCACCCTTTTCTTGATAATTTTGATGAAACAGAAACTGGCTGTGCTTTTCATTTTTAACCCTTCCATATTTTTATCAGCCTCCTGTGGAAGTTACTACTCAAAGGTTAAACTCTTGTATAATCTACTTATAGATAATTTTATTTACTGAACATTAAGAAGAAACATCATGTAATGATACTTTTCCATCCATTTCAATCAAAAAATATGTATTACTGGATCCATTCTGCAACCAGAAGCTAGCTACATATAGACTTATTTAATTTTCCTCCAGTTAAAAAAAAATTTCTGTATGTTCCACAGCCCCAGAATTGCTTCATAAGAAAAAAAAAGTTTAAAGAACATATTGTTTTTCACATTCCTGCTCCTTAACCAACTTAAGACAATATACAAACTAAAACCATGAAACAAAAACATTCTACATAAAAATAAGATGAACATTTTTGTATCACATCATGATTTTTATAGTATAAAGATAACAGCTACCCGCCACCTATGTTTAACATCAATCCCAGGCAAAAAAAAAAAATGAGCACACTGCATGTTTCTCAGCCCAGGCTACCTCCACTTATGCTCTTATTTAATCCTTTATATGTCTTGTAATTGCAAATTTGCATTGAAATAGAAAGAAAAATGCCCAGTAGAGGTTTCTGCCAATATCTCAAAAGAAATTTTGCTTCAACCCCACTATTCCAAACTTCATGCTTTGATAAGTATGACCATATGTATGTCTCCTTCAGGAACAGAAAGTCTTTGCACTTGGATGTCTCCAAAGTAAGTGAGGCAGTTTGGCCAGAATGGATATGAATAAATATCCCTTCTTTGTTTGAGTATTAAAAGTCAAGGAATTACAAATGTCAGGAAGCAGAAAACACAGATTACCAACAGGGACAATGATTTCAAAGAGGGATGGAAGGGAGTTATTAAACTAGAGACCTAAGAACTTGACTTTCCAAATCACACCTAGTATCTACATGTGGCCTTCAGAAGCTAGTCTCAAACATTTATCTTCTTTTTTGCTGTTTCACTCTTCCTCTCCTGGTCATCTCACCTCTGTCTCCTGGCTAATCCTATCCTCTGGTTTCTGAGTCAATATGACTCTCAGCCTGGAGTTTAGCCCCTACACTGTGTTAAGGATATATCAGTAAAGCAAAGAAAATCTCTGCCCTCAAGGAGCTTACATTCTAGGAGTAGAAAAAAGACTATAGACCAAATAAATAATCAAAATATCAAATATTAGATGGCCATGCATCAATAATGCCAAACTTCTTTGATCTATAAAAATGACAATATCATAAGAGTTCATCTATATATTAAATGGTGATAAGTATTATTTTTAAAATGAAGCAGAAAAGGAGACTAGGTAGTTAAGTAGATGAGGGAGTGAAGGCAGAGAGGGTTATTGAGGAGAACAGAATTTTTGATTCTGAAGAACAGAATTTTTAATTTTATTTGAATGAATTAATTTAAATTTAAACAGCCACAAGTGGCTAATGGCTACCTAACCAGATAACATGGTCTTAAGTCTTGCCTCTTATGTGCTCTTTTAAATTAACTGACAGTCTTCCATCTAGCTGATCCCCATTGCAGACAACTTAGGCTCTAATTCTCACTCTTGGTCGATTTGCCTGAATTTCTGGCCTCAGACTTTCTTCCTGAACGGTTATAGAAATGGTTCCAGAAAACTATGGCCCAATGCTGCCCAGCTCAGAAGCACAGGCCTGGCAGAACCCTGGTATCTGCCCACTTGCCCATGATCAGAAGTAGGATAGAAACCCTTTTTTAAAAAAGTGAACAGTAACTAACCAGATTTATTAAACACTACATTTAGACCACATGAAAGAGATTAAATCCAGCAACAAATCAAAAGCACCTTCCAAACCTAAAATTCTAGGTAGACAACTATTTCTAAAATTTATTGTATTCACAGGATAATCCCAGGACCAGAAACCTCACAGAAATCCACCACCATATCAAAGCATCTAATGAACTCCAGGTATTATTTAGCATCACCTATCATGCAGCCAGTCCTCTGAATCATTAATCAAAAAGTGCAACCTTCTCTTTCCTGCTGTTCTCAAAGAAGATACTTCAATACCCAAAGTATTATTTTCATAATTTACTGTCATTCACAGGAAACTTAAGTTATAGATATTCTTACAAAAAATATTGGGGTAACTCTTGCCTTTCATTTCACATTATTAAATCTAATATAGGTGGTCAATTTCAAATGAAAATACATTTCTTGCTATCTGCCAGACTTTATAACCTACAGTCAACAAGTATGGTTTCAAATGTAATATTTAACTAGTATAGGAAGATGAAGTAAAATATAGCAAGAAAAAACTTTACAAGTGGAAAAGAAAGTGGATTTAATGTGTATCTGACAAAAGCAAGTGCAGCTCAACACTTACTGATTTAGCACGACATCGAGAATGAACGACGTTCCAAAGGCATCAACCTGGAAGCTTGCTTGGTCAACATGAGTCAACTACAATATCAAAAAGAAAAAAGGTTATTTATTACTCAGCCATACTAATCAGGCAATTAGTCTTTCTTATGATTATTTCAAAACACAATATCAGAAGAAAATAATTCAACATGGAGAATAAGTGAAAACATATTAAAGTAAAATTTACATCTTCTTAAAAGCCAAGCATTCACCAATCTGAAGTAAATTACCACCCAATCAAAGAGGACAAGTGCCCTACTTTTCTAGTTTACCTCAAGTGGTTAAGCATTTCATTTCAAAGATGACTGCACTTCCTTCATCTTATCTGATTTTAAGTGACTAGCTTCTTTAAAATAAAGTTTTGTATATTTGGAAAGAAAATAAGTAAAATATGCTCAATTTAAGAATATAATAATATGGTGAACATGATATATTTAGAAAGAAGATATCTAAACCTCTACAAAATACCTTTTTCGCTTATCACAAAGACATACTTTAAAAATAGTATTTCAGTTCTAATTTACCAGACATAATTTCATCAAGGTTTCCACATCTTCCTAAAAGCAAAATTGAACCTCTGCACATCTACTGCCAATATCACCTATCAAAATGTTGTGTAAAAAAAAAAAAAAAAAATCACTATTTCCTATGCTATCCTAGGAACTCCCAGAGAAAACCACAAGGGACTCTAAACTAGAAAATATAGTGCTTCCCATAGCATTAATATTTGCATACTGACTAATCATGTGAATTAACTGAAAAGAAAGGAGGAAGCAAAACTGTGAGTTCCATTTGACTCACCAAATATGAACAGTAGCTATATCCAAACTGTAGGACTCCAAATTATTGGATTTTTTTGTGTTTATGTTTCCACAGTATCCAAACCTCTAAAATAAATATGTATAATCACTAAAATGAGAAACATGTGACAAACATTATGTTAGAGATTAAAAGCCACATGAGCAAATGCACATAGTATGTGGGACCAATAGAAATGCTGCTCCCTGAGAACAAGCGCATCCCAGAAGGGACATCTTAGGATTCTCTGGGGCCACGGGGACCTCAACCATCCCTGGGATTTCACATGCAGTAAACTATGAGATTAGGTGAAAGGAGAGAGTCTGATTAATAACAAGGCTTTTTGGAAAGAAAGGATAATTCTTCTGTTTTAAAGTCTATCCTCCTATTTTAAAGAAGTAGGTATGGAAGAATCTTGTAATTCTGTTGCTAACACATTCTAATCCTCATAAAATCTCAAAATTTAAGAATTACCTGGGTACCTCTGAGCCTCATCAGCCATTCAACTATCATTCCTAACTCTTCTCAACTAATACCCAGCCCCAACTAATCTTCGTTTTCTTTTTTTATGGTAGTTCTTGGAGCTACACCTTACTCTTCATTTCCACCTCTGTCATATATCATATCCCCTGATCTTTCTAAAGTTGACTCCTTATCAAAATCCCAAACGTAAGCCCTAGATTTTCTACTGTATCAAAAAAAAAAAAAAAAATCCTTCTCCCTGGATTTCAGGATCTTCCATAATCACCTTCCCCACTCCAGGCATAACGGTACATAACCACCTACCCATAGCCCACCTACACTCAGTTCTCTCCTCTGCTCTTTAGTTCAAAAGCTATGTTCATTCCAACATTTTCTGTGGCTTTTTCATTCATTAATTTGGCTGAGCCCTTTTCTGAACCAGACCCTTCACCAAAGCTGTTTCCCAGAAACGGCCCTACTCATCCTTCAAGATTTAGATCAAGTTCCACCTATGGTTGTCTAGGACTGCCAAAACAAAATACCACACACTGGGTGGATTAAACAGAAATTTATTTTCTC
Organism: Piliocolobus tephrosceles; assembly: GCF_002776525.5. Lineage (NCBI taxonomy): Eukaryota > Metazoa > Chordata > Mammalia > Primates > Cercopithecidae > Piliocolobus > Piliocolobus tephrosceles. The sequence continues at coordinate 84,311,165 of NC_045441.1, forward strand.
GCAGTTCTGGAAGCTACAAGTCCAAGGTTGAGTTGTTGGTAGATTTGGTTTCTCCTGAGGCCTGTCTCCTTGGCCTGCAGATGGCCGCTTTCTCTCTGTGTCCTCACATAGCCTTTTCTTTGTAAGTGCACATGCCTGGTGTCTCTTTCTCTTCTTATAAGGACACCAGTCATACTGGATTAGGGTCCCACCCTCATGACCTCACATAATCTTAATCACCTCTTAAAGGTCTCCCATCTCCAAACACAGTCATGTTGGGGGTTAGAGTTTCAACATATAAATTTGGGGAGGGCACAATTCAGTGCATAGCACCTCTCTTCCATGAAGCCTTTCCAACCTCGTCTAGCCTCCTCCTCTCCTCCTCACTACAGGTCAATATCACATCAAGACCTTAGTAATGACCAGCACCAGGTATTTAGTTGATCTTCTGACTGCCTGATTCATTCGAAGATTGTTATCAGTTCCCTGGATGTATAAATGAACAACTGAATAGTTATAAATTAACTGCTTATAGAAATACACTCTTTCCATTAAAATTGCTTTTAAAGTGATGTCAATGGATAACATCAATCCTTCCACCTAAAGCTCTTTGAGTTTCCTAGAGTGCTAACAACCATGTTTTGGGAAGAGCCTCTGCTTACCAGAAATGATGTTTCAGTTAAAATGAACCTCTCCCTCCTCCATTCTTCTTGTAGGACTATTAAGGCTCCTACCTCAATTTCCTTTGAATCAGAAATATTAATGTTGCAAATCTGTGGTGAACAACACAAGGGCCACATGTTATTCACCTTGGTATCCATGATTACAGCTTGAATCGAGGTAATGTTAAAATTCTTCTTGGCAAGGTATTTACTGTCTGCATTAATTCTAATTCTTATCTTTTCTTTTTCCTGCAGCTCCATTTTACATCTGGTATCTTATTTTATTGATCTCAGTCATGTCCCAAAGAGAAACTCATGTACTTAAATTCAAAAGAAAATCCATTGACAGAATGCTTAATTACTGCTTAGTAAGAATGTTTGCATTATTGATAGTAATAGGAACAGGAGTATGTTAACATAGCTTTAAAATAAGGCAAGCTTCCTTAGACTGTATACAGATTGATTCATTCAATAACCTTCTTCTGAGAGCCTACCAAGTGCTGGGAGCTATTTAGATTTGGGGGATAGAGTAGTGAAGAAAACTGATCATGTTTCTGCTCCTGTGCAGCTTATCTGATAGCACAGGAGACAGAAAATGAACAATTAAGTTAAAAACAAGTTTAGACAATAAACATAGTATTCTCAGACTTAATAAAACAGGGAAATACTGTCGAGAATGACCAGGGAAGATGAAGGTCTCAGGGTGTCTCAGAAGGCCTCCAGAAGGAGGTAACATCCAGGTAACAACATTAATAACTAGAAGGAATCTGTGGTAGGGAGAATAATGAGCCCTAAATATGCCTACACTGTAATATCCAGAACATATGAACATGTTACCTCACATGGAAAAAAGGACTATGCAGATATTTTTAAGGACCTTGACTTGGGGAGATTATCCTGGATTGTCTGGATGGGCTCAATCTAATCACATGAGTCCTTATAAGCGGAAGGCAAGAGGGTTAAAATCAGAGAAGAAGGTCTGATGGTGGAAGTAGAGATCAGAGTGCTAAGAGGAAGAGGGCAGGAACCAAGGAATGCAGGCAGCCTCCAGAAACTAGAAAAGGCAAGGAATGAATCTCCCTTAGGGCCTCCAAAAGGAGCAAAGCACTGCCAATACTTCATCTTATCCTTGTAAGACCTATTTCAGGCTTCTGACCTCCACAGCTGTAAGATAGTAAGTTGTTGTTGTTTCAGGCAACTAAGTTTCTGCTAATGTGTTATAAAGGCAACAGGAAACTAATACAGCATCACTGGCACTGTCCCTAAACACTTTGAAAAGCAGTTCCAATGAGTTGACTGCACCAGTATTCAATATCACTTTCCTCCCAGTTTGGCTAAAACCAAGACACTTCCAGCAGCAGGGCTGAAACTCATGAGGCCTCAAGGATCAAACCCAAAACACAGGATTTCCCACCCAAACTAAACTTGTGTTGGTGGTCACTAAAATAAATGTGAGCCTGGTTTCTTTGCATTTTGTGTGGTCTTCCAACATTCAGGAACCTACCTTCCCCATGTTTCTGGCCAATAAATAGGACAGAGAGAAGAAATACGGTTGCTTCTTTTTTTTTTGAGACAGAGTCTCGCTCTGTCGCCCAGGCTGGAGTGCCGTGAGGCGATCTCTGCTCACTGCAAGCTCCGCCTCCCGGGTTCACGCCATTCTCCTGCCTCAGCCTCCCGAGTAGCTGAGTAGCTGAGACTACAGACGCCCCCCACCACACCCGGCTAAATTTTTGTATTTTTTTTTTTTTTTAGTAGAACGAGGTTTCACCATGTTAGCCAGGATAGTCTCGATATCCTGACCTTGTGATCCGCCTGCCTCGGCCTCCCAAAGTGCTGGGATTACAGGCGTGAGCCACCACACCTGGCCAATATGGTTGCTTCTTAAGGTTATCTTGGAGATGGAATAAAGTAAATGAATTACACCGAATTGCTGCATTATCAGGCTTATTATTCATTACCACTGAAGTGAGCCAGGATGGTTCTCAAACAGTTACTCTTAGATCTTGCCTTTTTGGTTTAAGGAAAAAAGTATGTTTGAGAAGAGAGAATCAGTATAATACCAAGATTTTCCTTTAGTGGGGGAAACAGGCTAAGATACTGTCAAGGAAAAATTCCAATATTTATTAACTTTAAGTTGAAGGTTAAAAAGTAGTAATACCTCTCAGAGACATTGGAAAAACATAATTTTGCAGAAATGCCATCTTTCAAATTACTACTTAAGAATGAATTCTGATTTTAAAAACTATTAAACAGGTACTTCAGGTATCAGAATAATACAGAATTCCTAGAGCTCATGTAACATAAGATCCTTAGTACAAAAATAGGGACACTGAGGCCAGTGTGGGCAAAAGTCACTTTCAAAGTCACATATTTGGTGGCAGAGTAGGCATCCCACCTGCTGGTAGGCCTTTTTCATCATATTTCAACTCCTTGCTTTCATTCTACAGCTTGGAGGTATTTGCAGGTTTTACTGGGTTCTAATGAATAATTATTATAATAGAAGTCGTTTCAGTATCATGAAAATGCTCTGAAGAGCATTTTTAGAAGATACGACAAGAAAATCAAAACATAAAAAACAATCTTCAGAATTCCATTTTCATCCAAAAGTCAATAACATGACCACAGCTGATGTCCTAAGCCATGTCCTGAGGCTAATTTGATAACTTGCTTACAAACTCAGAGTTATAGTTAAAAATATGTATATTGAAATCCCTCGTTTAAGGAAAAGAAATTACATGGACATGGTAAAGTATGTGCGTGCAGTACGTATGTGTTTTAGGGATTGAGACAAGCAGTGAGGCTGACATTTATAGAAGCTGTGAAAGAAAAGATACAGGGGAAAAATGCAAAAATATAAAATAACTCTCCAGATGGCAGATATAATAAATCAATATAATTAATCAATATAATTACATAATAAATTACATAATAAATATATCAATTAAATCAATATAATTACATAAAGATAATTCTAATTTCTAAATTCAAAAATGAATCATAGAAATTTTAGGACCATAAGAACATGATACAATCCCCAGACTGGGGCCTGTTTATTATTCATGGACAATAGCTGAAATTAAAATGTGAAATTAACATAACACTCATGTTCCTCATGCATTTTGCTTCTTGGCAGCCTGTCCTCTTCTCCTCATATCCTCTAGATTCAATGAACCAAGGCCAGCCTACCTATCCCAGAGAGCAAACACAAGGGAAATTGTTAAGACTGCCTTATTGATAGCCAATTTTTAAAGCAAAATTAGCAGTACAACATTCATAGTAGAATCAGAACTTTGACACAAGGAGAAAGACGAGGTACTTTAGGTTTTTAATTAAGTCCAACCTGAACAACGAATTGATGTTTACCAATGGGGTGGGAATATCAGCAATCAAAAGGTAGTATACAATAAGATAACTGTGAAAGTAATTAATATTATTAAAAATAAGGGTTTAATGCATGTAACAGAATCTTTAGGTACTGCGTCCTAAACACATATTTGCCATTTGACTGCTTCAGCTCAGTTTAAAAAAACTACAAGTATAATTCTTGGAAGTCTAACATCTTCAGTTTAATAAAAAAAAAATACGTGTGTGTGTGTATATATATGTATGTATATACAGAGAGAGCAAATATGACTTGTATATATGATCCCTCTTTTCTACATCAGAAAAGGCAACTGAAAAACCACCATAACCTTATGATAACTTCTGGCAAAGGAGCTGCAAAAGATTGATAGTATATCTCTACTCAGATGAAGGTTTCTCATTCTAGAATTTGTTGTGGTCACGTCAAGATATGGGATTAATTTTTTGAAGCGGAACTGTATTACAATGGCATCTGTTAAAAGACAGTTCTACCCAACAGGTCTACATATATGTAAATTGGTATGATAAATGTAAGAACATTAGTGTTTTCTGTTCATATTTCTATAGTATGACTCCATGTTACTCTCCCTTCTCCATCTCAGTAACACCCGTAGTTTTCATAAGCTGATTATATATTGTACTAATTTAATTTACACATTTTCTTTAAACCAAACTGTTCTTGAAATCCAACCATCTGCATTTAGTATTACAAGAACCAGAACAATGCCTGGCAACAGGACATTTTAAAACAAAATGAAACAAAACAAAATAGCACAATTTTTAAAGAACAAACTTTAAAGAGCTGAGGTACATTTGAATTCTAGGTCTTCCATTTACCAGTGGAATAAACTAGAGCAGGTTGTTTCATGCCTCTGAACTGAAAGCCCTCATCTCTTAAAGAGCAAAAATAATAACACACACTTTGTAGATTTGCTGTAATAATTAAATAAGCGATAGTCCATTCAACACTTATAGAGTGCCAACCATACCAGGCCCTGAGAAAGAAAGATGAGTTGGATGTGGCTCTTGCACTCAGGAAACTCATAGTCAAAAGAGGAAGGTACTAAACAAATTATTACAAAGTGAGTATAAGTCCAACAGTAGATATATGTACAAAATACAACAGCAGTCCTTCAACTGTAGGGATACCAAGGAATGCATTGGTGCTCCTCAGATTGACAATATAAGGGAAAGCACTTCAGGAAAAAGGAACAACAAAGGCACAAAAATGGCAAACAGCTCAGCACAACCAGGAAATTACAAGGCATGCTATATATTACAAGGCACACTATGTATTACTGATCTATTATGGAAGATCAAGCTGGAAGTAAAGACATCAAAAAACTTCTAAAATTCTCAATCCTGGTTCCACATTAGATTTTGATATGGTTTGAATTTGCACCCCCACCCAAATCATATGTAGAATTGTAATCCCCAGTGTTGGAGGAGAGGCCTGGTGCACAGTGACCAGATCATGGGGGTGGACTTTCCTCTTTGCAGTTCTTGTGATAGTGAGTGAGTTCTCAGGAGCTCTGGTTGTTTAAAAGTGTGTAGCATCTCCCCCTTCTCTCTCTCTCTTCCTCCTGCTCTGACCATGTAAGACATGTCAGCTTCCCCTTCACCTTCTGCCATGATTTTAAGTTTCCTGAGGTCTCCCCAGAAGCAAAAGGTTCTGCACAGCTTGCAGAACCATAAGCCAACTAAACCTCTTTTCTTATAAATTACCCAGTTTCGGGTATTTCATTATAGCAGTGCAAGAACAGACTAATACACCTGGGAAGCCTTTTTTTTTTTCTTTTCCTTAGAGACAGGGTCATGCTCTTTTCCCCAGTCTGGACTGCAGTTGCACAGTCACGGCTCACTGTAACCTCAAATTCCTGGGCTCAAGTGGTCCTGCCACCTCAGCCCCCCTGAGTAGCTGGGACTATAGGCATGTGCCACCATACACAGCTATTTTTATTTTAATTTTTTGTAGAGACAGAATCTCACTGTGTTGCCCACGCTGGAGTGCAGTGGCTATTCAGAGATGCAATCATAGCTCACTGCAGCCTCAAACTCCTGGGCTCAAGCAATTCTCCTATGTCAGTCTTCTGATTAGTTGGGATTACAAGCATGAGCTACTACACCCAGATTGCCTTGGGAAACTTTTTTAAACATACTAATGTCTGTGCCTCAAATTCAGCAATTCTGATATACTTGGTCTGCAGTGGATCCCAGGCATCAACAATTTTTAAAGAGCTATCCATGTCATTCTAAGGTATAGCCAATGGTTGAAAAGTGATATTCTAAACTAATCTAAGAAATGCCCTCCTTTGTGATAACAGATGTCCAATAAACAACAGCTCTCTTCCCTTTCCTTCACTATTTATGAAAAAATATGTTTAACTTTCAAAAGTGAATATTTACTTACTAAATTCCTGCATTATTTCTTAAAAGTAAAACGTATGTTCTTATGACAATTTACTACCTACATTTTGTTGCTGAGTTCAACCAAAATAATAAAAGTTTTAAAAGTTTTTTCTAAAAGGAGGGAATGAGTAAGAGAAATACAAAAGGAAGAAAAAGAAATTCAATCAGATAGTCTTTCCTGCTAAATTAAGAGCCAATATCTCTGTAAGCACCTTGGCACGCTTTCTCACAAAGTAGAACCTCAATATACTTTTTTTTTTTTTTTTTTTTTTGAGACAGAGTCTCACTCTGTCACCCAGGCTGGACTGCAGTGGTATGATCTTAGTTCACCGCAACCTCCACCTCTAGGGTTCAAGCAATTCTCCTGCCTCAGCTTCCCAAGTAGCTGGGATTACAGGCGCACGCCACCACACCCGGCTAATTTTTTGTAGTTTTAGTAGAGATGGGGTTTCACCATCTGGCAAGGCTGGTCTCGAACTCCTGATCACATGATCTGCCCACCCTGGCCTCCCAAAGTGCTGGGATTACAGGCATGAGCCACCATGCCCAGCCTATACTGTTTTTTTAAATGGAGAGGGGGGAAGGAGCAAAATATTGGAATTCCCATGGTATTTTTATTCTTTTTGAGACAGGACCTTACTGCATTGCACAGGCTGGTCTCAAACTCCTGAACTCAAGCAATGTTTCTACTTTGGCCTCCAAGCCCATATATTTTAAAGAGCTACTCCATGTGAGTCTAAAGTATGGCCAATTCTCATGGAATTCTCATCTACTTATACTTGCTTTCCAAGTCAAATTTCCATTCTTGCTGTTGGTTTTATTTTACATGAAAAAATTTATAACTTGTATTAGTCTGTTCTCATGCTGCTGTGAAGAAATACCTGAGACTGAGCAATTTATAAAGGAAAGAGGTTTAATTGACTCAGTTCACAGGGGTGGGGAGGCCTCGGGAAACTTACAGTCATGGCAGAAGGGGAAGCAAACACATCCTTCTTCACATGGCAGCAGCAAGAAGTACAGAGTGAAGTGGAGGAAAAGTTCCTTATAAAACCATCAGATCTTGTGAGAACTCACTCACTATCATGAGACTAGCATGAAGGTAACCACTCCCATCATTCACTTACCTCCCACCAGATCCCTCCCATGACATGCTGGGATTATGGGAACTACAATTCAAGATGAGATGTGGGCGGGGACACAGCCAAACCATATCACAACTGATGTAAACAATTTCTTGCCCTTGTTTTGGGATACATTTTCCTAGGACAGAGATTACATCATGTAGATCTCACTACCCAGGAATTCCTAGATGAAGGCTACACAGTCTACAAAAAAAAAAAAAAGGCTTTCCTTGGATAAGATGAACTCTTGAGAGGCATTCCCTGAATTTACCTTGCTACATCTTGCTACATTTCCAGTTCTGAACCTGAATTTACCTTGCTACATCTTGCTACATTTCCAGTTCTGAAGGCACTAAAAGCCCTGGACTCTTGTGATTCCCTGGCTGCCAAGGTGGTCCCTGCTCCAACAAACTAGAGGCAAAGACAAAAAGACAGACTATGCTGTCACTGGCACCAGCTCCTATTTTCTCATCTCCATTCAGGAAGTCAGGCAGCCTCATTACTTATTTATGCTTCAGCTATCTTCTGATAAATCAGTCTCTCCATTATCTTGGCCATTAGTTGCCCATTACTAGGCCTTCAATTTAAGGCCTGAACAAGAAAATGCTTACTCACATAATCCTGAAAGCCAAAGCAGACCTTTAAGATACTTACTAGTCTGAGAACAATATAATATAGTATAGTTATATTGAGGTATAATTAAATCTGAGTACAAGGAACTCTAACATTTAGATGCAACAAAATCAGCAGACAAAAATGTCTCAGACAAATCAGTCCTGGGAAATGGATACTCTTTTCTGGTACAGGAAAGGCCTGTGAGAAATGAGATGAGAGCTCTTCCCAGTCCCACTATTAGCTTGATATTTCATTTACAGTAGAGTTAGGAAAACTTTCATCTTCATCCTCTTTTTCCCCATATGCGAACTGAAAATAGTCACAATTACAGAATGCTGTGAGGAAAACGCTTAACATTTTTGTTTATGGTGAAGAGAGTATATAAAGCTCATTGCAGAGAATAATGTAACTATCAAAAGCTAAATAAAAGGTAAAAAGTAGAGAAGAAGAAAAATGAGTAAATGGCTGTCAACTACACTCTCACATGAATAGCTAGTCAGTTTAGCTCTAAATCAGGTAATTTTAAAAGCAGAATTAGAAATAAGAATTGTCCCTGCCAGCTGGGTCACAATCTCTCCTGGAGGCAACTTCAGAAGTAGGCCATGTCCAAATAATAAAATTAAGAATGGTGAGTTCTTCACATCAAGGTTTACTTTAGCCAGTTCTGTAATATCAGTGGATTTTTCTTTGCTTGATTTCATTTGCTTAAATGGACATTAGATATATCTGAGAGTAAAGGCTCACTTTTACTTAAGGGCTAGCTCCAAGTGTCTGAAGAAAGAAAAATAGGAAACATCATTGTACAAAATCCCATGATAAACAGCTAGTATATATAAATTCCATAGCATTTCCTTTGGGAAACAATTTCATATGATGTATAAAGGTCTTTTCTCTCCTAGGACTAAAGAATGAAACTACATAATTCTAAAGGATGTTCTGCTCACATATTTACATATAATCAACTACGGAACTATGTTTCAAATTTTAAACATATGACCATATGCCTTCTTTACTAACATATCTCACTCATCTAAAAGTTTTCCAAGGACTTAGTCAAGAAACACTCTAAGAGCAAAGCAAAAGTAAGAGAAAAATAAAAGCAGTTAAGTCCCTAATATTAAGGATATGCAAATGACGGGTTTTCACCTATGACTTGACTGTCAAACCCCAGAGACTTTCTTCCTTTCTTTCTTTTAACCAAAGGCTTTCTTTATTGGAACACCAAACGAGATAATTCTAGAGACAAGAACCACTGCAAAAATATTTCATTTTCTTGTTTGCCAATGGGCTAGAATGAAGACTGGTAGGAAGAACACACTACCTATAGCTATCCTAATTACCACAGTAAAGAAAGGAGAAGATGGGACTGTGGTGTGTGTCCGTGAGAGAGAGAAAGAGAGAAAACAGACTACCAGCCCTCTCTGCAGCCCTCTCTGAGAAAACCATGTCTTAAAACCATGTCGTTTTGCAATGCACACATAGGTTAGAAAATAGCAAGAATCTTTAACAGTGATTTTAGTATGACACTAACCTGCCCCCAAATTCTTAAACTCAGAGGCTTCCACATACTACCAGCTGGTGTCTCCAAGCTGCTTTGAAGAGTAACTCCTTGCCCTTGAGTTTCAAGAAAGTTGAAAGAATCCATCCACAATTCATGTTTGAGAGAAAATACTAACATCCAAAATGAAAATTTTTGTTATAGGTACTGCATTACCTATATCTGGTATATGGTCTTCTGGGATTCTGACTTCAAAAACATCTGAATCTAAAAAAATTCAATGAGTACAATTTTTCAAACATGTTCTAATAAAAAACCTAAGGGGCTGAAAAATAATGCAATTATTCTGTTAGACAAAGGTAATAAAAGAGACTCTAGAAACTAATTTTATTTATACTTCTATTATTTATTGGAGCTAGTCCCTGTGATAAAAAAAAAAAAAAGATCAATCTTGTCATCTAATCCTTAGCATTAAACTTTCCCTAGAAAAGTGAAATGCCTTTTTAAAATACACTGACTCCAAATCATCTTTGAAAGTAGGAAATCCTAAGAGATAACATTATTAGGAGACATAGAAAAACTGCACAAATCAAGTCACATTATCCATTAGCCATCCAACAGTGCTTATGTGTGCATGTGTATACATTATGGCAGGAAAAGCTTGTAGCCAACTGTAACCTAGAAGATAATTACCACTTAAAACAAGCAAACTTTTTAGTACTGAGCCCAGCTCAGAAGAGCTAGAAATAGGAGAAAAAACTGCACTCTAAATGAGGGAGATAGGATATAGATCACCACTGAAGGGTCTTACAGACTTAAGACATACTAACATAGTCTAGCGATGTAAAGTCAGAATCACATGAAGACTACCCTTAGCTCTGAAATGCATCTTACTACAAGAAAATATATATATTAATATAACCTTCGTGATATCTAATTAATTTTATAACCTCACATCTGAATATTTAAAAGAAATAAAACCCTTACTCTCAAAACTCTTTCTTCACTGGCATGAACTCAGCTCTTAATAGAAACAATTTCGGCCGGGCGTGGTGGCTCAAGACTGTAATCCCAGCACTTTGGGAGGCCAAAGCGGGCAGATCACGAGGTCAGGAGATGGAGACCATCCTGGCTAACACGGTGAAACCCCGTCTCTACTAAAAAAAAAAAAAAAAATACAAAAATCTAGCCGGGAGAGGTAGCGGGCGCCTGTAGTCCCAGCTACTCGGGAGGCTGAGGCAGGAGAATGGCGAAAACCCGGGAGGCGGAGCTTGCAGTGAGCTGAGATCCGGCCACTGCACTCCAGCCTGGGCGGCAGAGCGAGACTCCGTCTCAAAAAAAAAAAAAGAAAAAAAGAAACAATTTCATATCAAAGCCTCATGGAATCTGACCCCAACAGTATCAGAAACATAAAAGATGAATAAAATTACAAGGAGCCATCACAGGATGGTGGAGCTCTGGAGCCACTAGCTAGAGGAGAGCCATTCATTCCTTCCCTCTGATTAGCTGCTCAGCCTTAACAAAACTATGTGTATACAGGGGCTCAGACACTGTTTTCTGTATGTTCCATATGTGACTCAGGTCTCTGTACTGTTGATGTGTTTTGATACAATGCTGAATAGATCAGACTCTGTAATTCTTGCCTCTACTGGAGGCAAATCAGAGCAGTTTAGTGAGGATTCCATACATTTGCCATGCTGGGTTACAGAAAGGATTCCTACAAGATATCCTGATTCTTTTTTACAAAGGAAAAAGGCCAGGCACAGTCATTCTTTCTATGTTTTATAATAGTTTTTTCAACTTCTTATTGCTTTGAGGCAAATGAATACTTTCAAAGTAACATGGAGGTCACTTTTTATTTAATTTATCAAATGATACCCTAGGAGAACTTATTCACTTCTGAAAACTGGGTGGGTTGTCGCTCTGAACTTTCCCCAGTGGGTTTCTGGGAAACTGCCTCCTGACTGAAACTTTCCCTGATTGGCCATCCTTAGCAAACTGCAATCAGGTGTCCTTTTTGTCCTTCTCTGGCCTTCCCTGCATGCCTCACAGTCTCCACCACCACCAAGTCCTGAACTCCTAATGTGTACACAGGACTCCAGGAGAACCAAAATGGACTCTGAGAAAGATAAGTCCCTACCAACGGATTTTTATTATCGGAAAATACATGTTCTTATCGTACAAGACAATAATACAATGCCATGCTTAATTGCTTTGTCCAAGAGTTTTCCCTCTGTTTTAAAACTGTGAGCAGTTGCTTATGAAAAGCTGCATACAATGGTGGTTAAAACTCCAGATACTGGAGATAAATTTCCTATGTTCAAATCCTAGCTCCACCCCTTCCTAAACTGAATGATCCTGGGCATTATTTAAGCTCTCTGTGCCTCAGTTTCACTATCTATTAAACGCAAAAAACAGTATCAACTTCTGATGATTGCTGTGGAGACTGAATACATGTAAGATGCACAGAACGAGCTGGTGCAGTGGCTGGTGCTTGTTGTTATAGCTACTGGGGAGGCTGAGGTGAGAAGAACACTTGAGCCCAGGAGTTTGACCCAAATTGAGCAACACAGCAAGATTCCATCTTAAAAAAACAAAAACAAAAACAAAAAAGTCCACAGAATGTTCTAGCTCCATAAACATTAGGCATATTATTCTGCCACATGATTTAAAAAACGTGTAAGGAGTGTGAACAGAATTTCGTGTTGTATTCAGGAATCAGAATTGTTCCTGCTTCCCTTGTCACTTCCAGATGACAATTCCTTTATCCCTCTTCCATTAAGGTGCATGGCTTATGGCTACACCATCTTCCACTCTCAACCCTATACCAAGTGCCTCTGTAGTCCCAACGTTTGACACCTTGCTTAGCACAAAGAATGCGCTCACTTACAAATTTAAAACAAAGCTGACAACTGTTAATCTGACAATAACATGAACAAACGTTATTTTGCAAACTGTGATTAGCCAAAAGTGAAAAGTAATTCTTAGAACTCACATAATGAAGGTTGCTTTCACATAGTTTAACTACTTTACTGGTTTCCCTGTGAGTTCTCCAGTAATTATAAGCACAATCGTTTTATAGAGTGTAACTCTCAACAGCATATACATTACACTAATTCTCCTGAAATACTTCTGACCTGTGTTCCTTCGTTAACTATATTCACCTGACATTTGTTAGTGAGTTTGGTGGTCGTTGGGCTACATGACGTGCATGGGCATTATCTATAAGGCAGACGGAGAAGAATGGAACTTTTCAGTTTTGGGGAAGCTCGATGAATTACATGATTCATTCCCTCACTTGTAAGGAAAGAAACATCTACACAAAACCATTTTGAAAAATGATTGTTGAACCTGTTTTATAAGTTCCTGAGGCAGTTCCTCAACCCCCATTTATAGTCTGTTCCAATGCTGAATCATCTTACTTTTCCTTTTAAATCACTAACAAAACTCTGTCTTAATGCAACTTAGTCCTATTTCTCTCATTTGTGAAACCAGATATTAACATGTTCAAAGAAAGCTTGGAAGTGTGCTGCTCATCTCTTAGGCACAGTAGAAAGTATCTGCTACTTAGTAAGCTTTATGGCAGGCTAGTTCTAAAAATATCTGCCAACCACACCAGATAAAACATCTTGCAAAAGGAGCATCTTGCAAAAGGAGTAATTCATAACCATGCATGTACTAAACATAAGATACAACTACATTTAAGTGCATGGAAGTAATACTGTCTTGCAAAGAAGAATTCAAATGCATTACATTGTGGGATTATGGGAAGAGGAGGGGAATAGATTACATTTAGACACCATACTGAAAATCTGTATGTTCTTCCTTGGTGGGATAAACCAATACTGTGAGACTGCAGGATGAAACCAAAAATACTGCCAGAGATGTGGATGATTCCAAATATTTCCTACCAGAACAGTTTCCAATAAGATCTTACATCACCAATCTTCTTTGGAGTAGTCATCTTCTTATTCATATTTGACCGGTACACTCTGGCCTTGGGGTCATCATATTGGTTGTTCTCTCTACATATAATGCTCTTCCTAAGATACCTGTATGACTCACTCCCCACATCCTTCAAGTCTTTTCCTAATATCATTTTCTCTGAAGCCTAATGGACTACCCTACTAAAAATTACTATGTATGCCCCCTACACTCCCCCGCACTACCAGTCTCCATTATCATGCCATATTTTTTATTTTCCATAGTACTTATCACCTTTGAACATACCATACAATGTATTACTGCATCATTTACTATATTTGTCTATCTGCTAGAACATAAGCCCAGAAGAAAGAATTATTTTTTGTATTCACTGATGTATCCCAAAGGCACAGAACAATGCCACATAGTAGGACCTCAATAAATGCTTGCAGAGTGAGTTAAAAGGATGTCAGTTCACAAATCAAATCACAAGAAATTGCAACACACACACACAAACTTCATTAATGTTACTCAAAACAGCTACTGAGCCTTAACCTGAAATAGAACCAATGGAAAACTTTTAATTGCAGAGCTAGCAACTTTAAACTTTATAAGAAAAGGAACAAGAACCGAAGTCTATTAAATATTTGGTAATCCCCTCAGTTCCCTCATTATTCAAAGATAGGATGATAAAAAGAGAAATCAAGAATCTCTAGTTCTAGTGAAAACACACTGCAAAGAACAGGAGCTATAAAAAGGCATGATTAATAGCTCTAATATAACTGAAATACCCAATTGCACAAGGGCCAGAAGGTTCAGAGAAAAGTATAGCTGTTTCTCTTCTCATCAAGTGAAATGTAAGGACTAAGAGTGACCCAGTGGCCTTATGGAGATGAGATGTCCCACGAATACTCTACACACACACACACACACACACACCACTACCACCAGCAGCAACAATACTATCTGCACTTGGAGCTCTTTTCTTCCTGAACACTTTCATCAGTGAACATATGATGCTTAAATGCCTAAAATGAAAGCATGTGGACTTCTTCTAACTTAATTATTTATTGAAAAAGAGAAATAATACAACTAACTTCAGAATAACAGATTTTGGAAAGACTGTTTGTTTAAAACTGTTAGAAATTCAGAAACACATGGTTGATTGATAAGCATTAAAATATTTATTAAATATGGGAATCCACTGCAAGAACATGGAAGTTCTTCAGTTTTATCCATTGATCTGAAGGCTACATCTAATGCTGGGCCCAGATTAATAAGAAGCTGAAAATTTTAAGATTCCAACTACTCTACAATGGTACCAAAAACAGCACAATAATAAAAAGAGAAGAGTCCAAACAGAAAGGAAAAAACAATGAATTCAGAACGACAAACTTTTATTTAAAACTATATTAAAAAACACTGAATTGTATATTCTAAGAGTGAATTCTATGGTATATGAATATGTCAATAAACTATTGTTTTAAAAACTATATTAAAATCAGTATTGTTGCCATAAATATATTTTAAATGCAAAGCAATCTTAATTTTCACAGAAGACTCAACTTTTTATAATAAATGCTACCATCAACAACATTTTAGAAGCCCTTTCTTCCAGATCACCTGTCTGTTCCTTTTGATTTGCATATTGAAGTATTTCAGGCAAAACATGTTTTTTAAAAAGGAAATTAAAACAGACTATTAAAATGGAGCATCTTGTCCTCTAATCTGGTAGCTATGTTTTTGGAAACACCTACAGTGAGACCA
This sequence comes from Piliocolobus tephrosceles, assembly GCF_002776525.5. Lineage (NCBI taxonomy): Eukaryota > Metazoa > Chordata > Mammalia > Primates > Cercopithecidae > Piliocolobus > Piliocolobus tephrosceles. Next base: position 84,326,503 of record NC_045441.1, read on the forward strand.
AAGCTAGATCCAGAACTAGCACCAGAGAGCAAATTGTTCTACTATCCTGGAGCATTTGATACAAATCACAGCTCTTATGAAAACAGAGAACTCCAGCGATTTGCATATATAAGACACTGAGTATCAGTTTTATACCAAGAAAAGATAATTATAGGAGCTAAAAAAAATAGGAGCTAACATTTATTGAGCTCTTACTATATGCCAAACGCCCAGCTACAGCTTTATGTATATTATCTTTTTTAATCCTCACAACATATGAACTGGGTACTATTCTTATTCACATTTTATTGGTGTGAAAACCCAGGATTAGAGAAGTTAAGTGTTTGCCAAGTTCACACAGTGAGCTAGTGGCAGAGGTGGGCTGTAAATCCATGGAGTCTAATTCTAGGTCCTTTAACATTTAATCATGTTTCTATAATGCTTTTTTAAAAAGAAAACTACATTTGAGATTTATTTTGTGAAAAATTAAGATATTCTAAAACTACAGTAAATTCCATAGTGATAAAGTAATACACAGACAGACCAAGAATCATTAAGAAAAGGATCTATATGAATAAAATAAAAAATTTAAATCTGTTAAACCAAATATACCATGAGAAGAATGAAAAATAAGCCATAAACTAAAAAATAAATAAATATTTGCTATATAGATAATAGAGAATAATCCAGAATATTTTTAAATGCCGAAAATCGACAAGAAAAAGACAAAAACTCCAATTGAAAACCGGGGAACGTATAATAGGCCAGTCAGAAAAGGAAATATAGATCACCAAAGGTGCTCTATCTCATCAGTCATCAGGAAAATGGAAAGTAAAATAACTAGATACCATTTCATATCCATAATATTGTTAAAAACTTTAAAGTCGGCCAGGCGCGGTGGTTCACACCTGTAATCCCAGCACTTTGGGAGGCCAAGGTGGGCGGATCACAAGGTCAAGAGATTGAGACCATCCTGGCCAACATGGTGAAACCCCAGCTCTGCTAAAAATACAAAAATTAGCTGGGCATGGTGGCACGTGCCTGCAATACCAGCTACTCAGGAGGCTGAGGTAGGAGAATCACTTGAACCTGGGAGGCAGAGTTTGCAGTGAGCTGAAATTGTGCCATTGTACTCCAGCCTGGGTGACAAAAGTGAAACTCTGTCTCCAAAAAAAAAAAAAAACCTTTAAAGTCTTATGGTTCCAAATAATGATGAAAAGGAGAATATACATAAATTTGCATACAGCGCTAGTGGAGTGTAAATTGCTATATCACTATTTGATTTGGCAATATACAGGGAAATTGACAATGTACAAGCCCTAGGAATCAACAATTTCACTTCCAAATACATACTCCACATAAACTCATGCAAATGTCAAATATGTATGTCAAATGGTATACACTGTTTATAACAGCGAAACATAATAAATATGCTATAAATACTATTAATAGGAAAATGAATAAATGATAGGTTTATAAAATGGGAAGGCAGGCAGCAATAAAAAGAAATGAACTCAATTCTTTTACCTATATCATCATAAGAGATCAAAAAATTTAATTTTGAAGAGAGGTAAAAGAATATATATGCTATCAAAGATATACATTTAAATACACACAAAACAGTAACATATTGTTACGGATATACATGTATGTATGAAAGTATAAAAACAGACCAGACACGGTGGCTCACACCTGTAATCCCAGCTCTTTGGGAGGCCGAAGTGGGCAGATCACCTGAGGTCGGAGTTCGAGACCAGCCTAGCTAACATGGTGAAACCCCATTTCTACTAAAAATACAAAAAATTAGCCAGGCGTGGTGGCACACGCCTGTAATCCCAGCTACTTGGGAGGCTGAGAGGCAGGAGAATTGCTTGAACCCAGGGGGCGGAGGCTGCAGTGAGCCGAGATGGCAACATTGGACTCTAGCTTGGGCAACAAGAGTGAAACTCCGTCTCAAAAAAAAAAAAGATGAAAAGAAAAAAGAAAACAAAGATGGAAAGGATGCACACTAATTGCAAGATAATGATTTCCTCTGAGAAGGAAGGGGAAAACACAATAGCAAGAGAGCATCAACTGAATCTATAATGTTTATTTCTTGCAAAACAAACAAACCACACTAAATTTTGTTCATTCTGGGTGGTGAGTACAAGAGTGTCTGTTACATTATTCTATCTACCATTTTGTATGTTTTAATTATTTCAAAACTTAAGCTTTTTATGTTAAACAAACTGAAGAAATTTTTACAAGCACCCTCACATGGTCAATTTCACTTATACCATATAACAGCTAAGAGATAAGCAGCACAACCATCCAGATGTCCCTAATATTATTGCCAGGAAAACTACAAGAAACAAAAAGTAACAGACAGAACATACAAGGAGGCACATCTTGATTCAACTCTCTAAAACCTTTTTAGTCAGAGATGTCTAAAGAAAGGGTTGCCTCACAGGTACTGAGCTTACCTGTGAGGAATCCTGTAGGGTAGTTTTTAAAGTTGTGGGTAAGATCATAGAAAGGACTCTGAAATCACTTGAGTGCACCATAGCCAGGGTTTTAAAGAAAATGAAATAGAACAGAACAGAATGAAACATATACCACTGCATGTAATAAGGATAAGTATTTTTTATGATACTTATGTGTATGTGTTTCCACATGTCCACACAAGAACTTTTTACACACATGTTCACAGCACCATTATTTTAAATAGCCAAAGAATGGAAACAACTCAAATGTCCATCAAAATGAATGGATTCATAATGAAATATTATTCAGGAATGAAATACTGCTACACGCTACAACATGAATGAAACTGGAAAACATTATGATAAATGAAAAAAGCCAGTCACGAAAGACTGGATAGTATATGATTCCATTTATATGAAAGCTCCAAAGTAAATCTGTAGAGACAGGAAGCAGATCAGTGGTTGCCCAGGCTGACGGTGGGAGGCAGTTAGGGAAAATGGGCATGAGGTTTCTTTTTGAAGTGATGAAAATGTTTCAAAATTGACAGTGGTGATAATTGTATACCATTTTTAAATGGGTGAATTCTATACTGTGCGAATTAAACTCTTATAAACCTCTTATAAAAATACATGTAAGTAAGATAGGAATTATTTTGTTCCTAGGATTACATTAGGTTAGCTAAAGTCACAACAGCTTTGTCTTTTAATGTGGGGCTGCCTCTCCACAAGTCCTCACTTTTTCATCTGGTCTTAAAGCTACTTTCAGAGCCTCCATCTACACTGAGATAAAAATTCTAGAAGCTAATTATACTAATGTGCCTGTTCTCTACTGGTATATTTTTCTGATTTAAACCAGTATATGAAGATCTTTTAGAGGCATGAAGATTTCATGGAGTATGGGTAACATCCACCTCCGAAGAAATAAAAAAGTTATAAAATAATATAAATATTTTATATTAACATATTAATCAATGTTATAATTAATTTATATAATAGATGTTTAAACTTGTATATTTTATTATCTATATTTTATATTTACATACAAATTTATATTAACATAATTAATCCATATTAAATAATATGAATATTTTAGATTAAGTTGTTAGTCCATAAAAGTAAGATAAAAACTAGAACTTTTTTTTTATTTTTAGACAAAATATCTGGGGCTTAGCTATAGGGAAAAAAAAAGAGGATGTTGTCCTTAGTTCAAAAACATAGCTTAAAAAAATCAAACGCCAAAAATAAGTAATAAGGGAAATCCTTGGCTGAATATGCCACATGAATTCAAATCCATCAGAAATACTAGATGTCACTCTCTCAGAAGACATACATCATTGTCTTAAAGGAAATGCAGCTCCAGGCAGCGAATGACAAAGTCTGGTGAATAAAATCACACAAAAAGGTTAAATAGCTCCAGTTTATTTTTGTTGGGAGACACAGGGCTATAACTGACATGAATGATTTTGTCACAGTGATTATAGTGGCCTCAAGACAGCAAGGCGACTTTATGTGGTAGAATGTCAGTATGCCAATCACTGTCCAAGTTCCTGTCATTTTCTTCGGCTGTCTCCCTCCTCCTCGTCATCATGGCCCTGCCTTTCCTAATAGGCCTTGCCTTTCCTAATAAATCCTGACTCAGATTTGAAGCAAGAGGGACAGCTATTTCAATTCAAACATTCACCATGAGAGCCCGGGCATACTAGCACAGGCGGCTCTGCTGGGCCAGGAGGAGTATATGTGCAGGAAGAGGAAGAAAGAATTCAGGGCTTCAGCCCTAAAAGTAGAATGATGTCCACGATCCTCTCCACGCCATCCCAACCAAAGCATTAAATAATCCAGAGAAAATAAATATTGTAACTCTTGGAACTATCTCAAAAGTGCATAAAATCACTAACAAATGGTCACAGAACTTTTTTCCTGCATTTTTGGTGACAGAAAATTGAAACAAAAGTAGACCGTAAATATGTACTGAGCACCAACTGTGTGTCAGGCACAGTGCTAAGCAGTGTACAAACAATAGTGAACATGAATAACCAGTTGCAAGCTCAACATTACAATCTGTTTCATAAGAACACCTTCTACTAACACACAAGTTATCAGCGCCCCAATCCCCTCCTTAATGGACACATAAAGCAGGCACAACTTTATGCAAAGCCTATGAGGCAAGTTTTGCTTTTAGGATACCTATAAAAATGTCTGGTCATTCCTTTATACTGAATATGAATCCTGTAGCAATGTAGCAATGGATCACTATCCTGTAGCAATGGATTACTGCCAAGACTCTGAGAAGTGACATGATCAGCAAATGTAGATGGTAAACTAAGCATATAATTTAAAGCTTAAATCCAGGGAATTATGAGCAATGAGGAAAATGATTTTAGGAAGGAGATTATTCCAGCAATAAGGGGCAGAAGGGACACTAAAATCCACATCCACAGAGGAGAATGAATGAAGAGCGATTCAAGGGGCACAACAGAAACAAATGAATGGAAAAAAAGAAAAACCTCACAAAATATAGGTTTACAAGTAAGTAGTAAAATGAAAAGCATGTTGAATTATAGCACATTTTCTAAATCCCAAAATAAGTTAAGTCCAGCAATGTGCTACAGGGATGGCTCCCAACACTGAATGTAAATAACCTTTCAGAGACTTGTTTTTACTTCAGTTGCTAAGAGAAAGAGATGCTTGACAGAAATAGGGTGGGGGTAAATACAAAATAAACCAAGGGCCATACCGAATGAGAACAGAGCAAGGTTATGTACACAGCAGAATGGAAAGAGGCTGCAGGAAAGTGACAGAGCCTATACTGAGGGATGCGGAAAGAAAGAGACGAAGAAAAAAGAAAAGAAACAATTGTCCAGGGAAAACCTGATGTAACAATGGGGGTATGGGAGCACTAATGAAGAAACAGGGCCTCTATAAGTCATGGCATCAACACTTTCATTCAGTCAACGTTTGCTTTTTGAGCACTTGTTAGGTACAAGGCTCTGTCTGTGCTCAATGACGGAAACAAGTACAAATGAAGATGAGGGTCCATGCCTTCATTCCATGTTATTGTGCACAATTAAATTAAAAATCATTTTTATTCCATAACCCCACAATAACTGTAAAGTTCATCATTTCATAATCAAAACACTTAAGAAAATGCCCAAAACACTCATCAGAGACCACAAGTAGATTTCATATTAAATTGGTTATGAATAAATAGTAATTTTCCCTCATTAACTATGAGAGAACATTGTCTATTCAATATCATTAAGAACTATAAGAACATCATGCTAAACTTGTCTCAGAAATTAAATTAAGTGAAAATTCTTAGTATCTTCGCGCCAATATCCTCCCCCCACCACCTTTTTTTTTTTTTTTTTTTTTTTTTTTAACCTTAGAGGATTCTGAGAGTCAGCGAAAACTGTTATACACTGTGGTTTGAAATAGTCTTACCTCTAGTCAGTTACCTAGCCAGAATGGCTTCACCTTTGGTGAAAGCAATGAACACGTCTTAAATTTCCCCTATCTTCTTATCAATCAATATCTGTCCAAGTGAGACGGTACTTTCACGAGGAAATAATTCAGAAAAAAAGCTATGTACTATTTACAGCTAAACCAGATATACAGGATCATAAAAAGTGAGAACATTTTTGTAGTCCTGAATCAAAACTTGCATAATCTTTTTTTATAATTTCAACTTTTATTTTAAACTCAAGGGATACATGTTCAGGTTTGTTAGACTGGTATATTGAGTGATGCTGGGATTTGGTATATGAATGATCCTATCACGCAGATGCTGAGCATAGTACCCAGCAGTTAGTTTTTCAACCCTTGCCCCTCTCCTTCCCTTCCCCAGTGTCTACCATTGCCATTTTGACGTCCATGAGTATCCAACGTTTAGCTCTCACTTATAAGTGAGAATATATAATATTTGGTTTTCTGTTCCTGTATTAATTCATTTAATATAATGGTCTCCAGCCACGTGGCTGCAAAGGATATAATACCATTCTTTTTAATGCTGCATAGTATTCCATGGTATGTTATGTACCACATTTTCTTTATCCAGTCCACCGTGAATGAGCACCTAGGTTGATTCCCCGACTTTGCTATTGTGAATAGTGCAGTGAACATAAGTGCATGTGTCTTTTTGGTAGAATGATTTATTTTCTTTTGGCTATTTACATAGACCAGTGGAACAGAATGGAGAGCCCAGAAACAAAGCTGCATACCTCCAGCCATCTGATCTTCAACAAAGTGGACAAAAATAAGCCATGGGGAAAGAACTCTCTCTTCAATAAACAGTGCTGGGGTAGCTGGCTAGTTACATGCAGAATAATGAAACTGGACCCCTAACTTTCACTGTATATAAAAATTAACTCAAGGTGCTTCAAACTATAAGAATCTTAGAAGAATATTTAGAGAACACCATTCCAGAAGTCAGCCTTGAGAAAGAATTTATGACCAAGTCCTCAAAGCAACTGCAACAAAAACAAAATTGTCAAATAGGACATAATTAAACTCAAGCATTTCTGCACAGCAAAAGAAACTATCAACAGAGTAAAAAGATAACTTACAGAATTCAACAAAATATTAGCAAACGATGCATCCAACAAAAGCGTAATATACAGAATCTATAAGGAACTTAATTCAACAAGCAAAAAATAAATAATCCCATTAAAACATAGGCAAAAGACACAGACACTCCTCAAAAGCAGACATACAAGCAGCCAACAAGAAAAAAAAATGCTCAACATCACTAATTATCAGAGAAACACAAATCAAAACCACAATGAGATACCATCTCACATCAGTCAGAATGGCTATTATTAAAAAGTCAAAAAAAAAAAGATGCTGATGAGGCTAAGGAGAAAAGGGAACACATACACTCTTGGTGGGAATGAACTTATTCAGCCACTGTGGAAAGCAATTTGGAAATTTCTCAAAGAACTTGCAACAGAACTACCATTCAATCCAGCAGTCTGTTACTCAATATATATCCAAAACCTTCATCACCTCTGATGATGTTCAAGTTTCTGTCAAAGTCAATAAAGTTCTTCCTAAGAAATAATTGGCTTCGTTCTTCAGCATACTGGTAAATTTATAAATATATCTGTTTTTCAAAATCCCATCCTTATTAAACACTTACTTCAAGTTTTTCTGGAAGGCACATGAAAGCCTTCCTAAGTATTTTTAAGCTGCAGCTAATACCAACCTTGAAAATTCACAATCTATGGCAAACAATGACACCAAAATTATCCATCTCAGTAAGAACAAATTTTCCAAATTCTAACTTAGAGACTCTTCATTTACGCAACACACATTTATTTAACACAGACCACATGCTATTCAAAGTAAGATGTTGCTCATTTTGTATAAACTGATTTTTAGAGTATCAAAAACTCCGGCATAAATTAGGAAATCAATATTTAACTGGGTCTCATCTCCTGATCCATGTGAGGCAGTGTCTAAAGTCTAAACTGTAAACTGGGGAGAAGCGTAGAGCCCCTTAAAGCACTCTCTCACTAGCCTGCAGAACTTTACAAAGACCAACCAAGAAGAAGAAAGAGGTGAAAGACAAGAAGGGAAAGAAAGAGGAGGAATAATAAAAAAAAAGAAAGAAAGAAAGAAAGAAAAACACACACACACACAAAGAATAGGAATGAAGAAGAAGAAGGAAGGAGGAGGAACCCAACACTTAAAGCTCATGTGTGGATGAGAACAAGACTGACTAAAACAAAACAAAACAGACAAACAAAAAAAACTACCACAAGTTTCCCTTTAAAGACCTAAGACCCAGATCAAGAGTGGAGCCAGAAACTCACAAAGTGCTTTAGACTCTTTCAGGTAGCTCTTTCTAGTTGAGCCAGAAGGATACTGACCTGACCAGCCTAGTATCTTCCCTTGATAATTTGCTCTCTGATTTCCCTGAGCCTCACCTGCCACGATTCTTTTACCTACAGCCTGTTCCTGACCGTATCTGATGATCCCAGATCATTCCTCAGGTAACTGCTTGCCTTGCTCCCTCTCCAGCCGGTGTTAGATTAATACCACCAAGCTATGTGTAACCTCAACTGCCACTTAGGACTGCTGAGGAGCCACAGCTGGTTTCCTCAACAGACAGCTTAATAGGATTTCCCAAAGGCTTTAAAAATCCACTAGGGAAATCAAAGAACTCTGCAGAACCAGGTTCTGTCAAGTGGCAACTCCTTCTGTAGTATCTTGCTGTTTAATCCAAAGAAAGATAAACCATACAGAGAAAGAAGCTTGAGCTATGACCAAATTGTGTGTACCAGCAAATTGTGTGTAACAGCCTGACCCCCAACACCCTAACCGCATCCTAACCTTGAAGTGTCTAGGTTCAAATCCCCTAACCTCACCAGTGGAGGAAATGAAGGCAATTCCTCCAAAACAAACCTACTTGAAAGGCAAATTAGACAAAAAAGAAAAAGCAGAGTAGAAATTGACCAACTAGAGTTAAAAGCTAGAGACATGGGGCAGTATGAAGCAGAATAAGTGGTCTCACAAAATTCAACCGGGAGTTCTGCCTCAGCTAGGAAATTTTAAAACCACTTGCAAAATGTCAGCTCTCAAGGCCTATCTGCAGAAAAGCACCATCGATTTCTCATCTTCAAAGAGTTATCTAACGATCTTTACTTGGGACAAAAAAACGCAACAAAAGGGCAATTATTGCTAAGTGCTAAAATCTACTAGTACAAAATTAAATTTTAAAAAGGAGAAGAAAAAATGTTCATTTAACCTTGCTGATACATGATTCTGAAAATCTCTTCAACGCAAATAACAAGCATATTTATGGGTAGGGGAGAATGATGTACGTTCTTTATTCCTTCTCTTTCCAGTTGAACTGCTGATATTTCTGGATAATGATACAACATTTTCAATTTTATTTTCAAAATCAAGTTACAGAGAACAGTCTGTCCTGGGGGAAACAAAACAAACTTCTATTTTAAAAGGAACTCTAATGATAAAATCAAAAGTAAAGGATAGCCAGAAGTCTAAAATCATTTTTCATATAAAATATTTCTATTTTTTAAAATACAGCATGTAGTACTCTATTTTAATTATATGTAAAATAACTGCAAGTTAGCTAGGGAGGTGACCTAGGCAAGACCAAGAATATCTTTTTTTTTTTTTTTTTTGAGACGGAGTCTTGCTTTGTCACCCAGGCTGGAGTGCAGAGGCACAATCTCAGCTCACTGCAAACTCTACCTCCTGGGTTCATGCCATTCTCTGGCCTCAGACTCCCAAGTAGCTGGGACTACAGGCACCTGCCACCTTGCCCGGCTAATTTTTTTGTATTTTTAGTAGAGACAGGGTTTCACCATGTTAGCCAGGATGGTCTCAATCTCCTGACCTCGTGATCCGCCCGCCTCAGCCTCCCAAAGTGCTAGGATTATAGGCGTAAGCCACTGCGCCCGGCTAAGATCAAGAGTATCTTAAAGAAATAATGTTAGGTATGTTCCAACACGGAGATAAATGGGAAACTACATGTCAAATAAGTAGTAAAGATTATAAAAGATTATTTTATGTTGATATCTAACATTTTGAGAATCCTTTTCCCACTTCTACCACTTATTACCTGTATAACCTTAGGCAGTTAATTAACTTCAGTTTCCTCATCTTCAAATGGCTATAACAATATCTACCTCATAATGAGAGATAATGCATGTAAATCACTCAATACAATGCCTGGCACATGGCAAAAAATAAGTTATATATTATTTATATTTTGTACATATTATATATTTATACTTATAAATGTTTATACTTATTTAAGTTAATAAATACTAATCCTTATTTTTTCAACTCTTTCCCCCAATGTTTGCTTGCTAGTGCTTTTATTATCAAAGTAAACACATTCAACTACATGTTCTCAGAAGCTATCATTTTTTGTTATTATTGATTACGCATCTCTTTTACCTGAATGATATCACATTTAGCACTCCAGTACTACTAGTTCTATGAAGGCATAAAACATACTTTGTATCTTTTCTTTTGGAGAAAAATATATGAATATGGATCGCTGCTTAGCAATTAATGTTTTCACCTATGAAACTTTGACCACAAAAAAGCATATACAATTTTGGTGTTGATTGCTGAATACTAATATGTGATTTACAATGAACAAGTGTAAAAGACAGTGTATATATCTACAAACAAACAGGACACATGTCCTTCAAGAGGTGTTTTTCACCATTTAAATGTCAGATATCCTCACAAATTCCATTTTCATTTTCAAGATAATAAAAATGAAACATTCCTGTTGTGCTCTGCAAGCTTCTTCACTATTGTCTAACTTTAAAATGTATATATATATATATATATTTTTTTTTTTTTTCAGGCACTGAAAGTCATATATAGTTCCAACGGGGTAAACGTAAGAAATATGACTCCAGCGACACTGAATGGCATCTAAAGAATTGTCAGTGGCCCCCTTCCATAAGACCAGTTTAGTGTAGTGGTTAGGCACATAGGCAGTGCAGTGGAGCTGAAATGCCTAGGTTCAAATCCCCTATCAGCTTTGTGACTTTACAGATAAGTATTACCTGTCACACATGATTTTTGTGAGGATGCAATTAATTAATGTACATCAAGTATTTGGCACATAAAAGATAGCCATGTAAGTTACCATATATTTAACTATTTTAGTATATAACATATATAGTGACACTATTAAAAGTATTTTTCTCTTTTTATCATTTCCTTTTCCTGCCACCTTCTCACCATTCCCCTCAAGGACTATCTACCTTTTCTTCTGCTCCATCCCCCAGCCCCACTTTTATGAACATCTATCTTCTTTCCCTTTGGGACTTATCCATGCTACTTAATGATAAATGTGACCCTATCTAATTAGCCCCACTGGAGTTAGGGAATACTACTAACCTTACAGATTCCTGTTCTCAGTGTGTTGTGAGAAAAAAGCAGGCCTCTCCATGTTCTTCTAAGGGATTCTATTTGTTAAAAACGACAGCAGAACTCTTGGCATTCTTTGCAATATAAGAAAGCAAATAAAACTAGGAACACTTTTTATCAACCTATAAGCTCTTAGAGTCATTCATAGTTAGTTTCCTATGTGTAGCTGTACAGAAGTGATGAAAGACTGATTCTTTCTGTGCACCATAACCTCATTAGATAGAATTTTAAAGATACCAAAAATACATACACATACAAATTGGAATTTCATAGCATAAAAACAAGACTAAGGGAAACTCCCACAATTCTGAATTTTACTTTTTTTACTATTTAATTGGAAAAGAAGATGGTTGGTAGGAGAATAAAAATTCATTGTGAAATGTCTCCTATTTATAGCAGTAGAACAAAGTTCTGATTGGTGGAAAAACTTTATCAATATTGAGCCACTTAACAAATGCATATTAAAACAAACAAACAAACCAACAAACAAAAAACAAGATGTTTGTGCTACCCTTGCAAAATACTTCCAATGTTGTAATTCCTAGGAGCCATTTTCCGCCAGGGAAGCAGTACTGCAGACAATTAACCATCAAGCTGACTCAGTGCTCCTCAAGGAAACAGTACAATGTAAAGTACAGCTCATCCATGCACAGGCATTATGTATAAGTACATCAATAAAAATGGAGCACACCTACTTCTTGCCATCTTGCTGCCATCTTGCTGCCTTCTTGCATTTTTCCCATTTGCTACTCACTATCAAAACTATGACAAACTGTAGATCTATGTCCTTGGCACTTGACTACTTGGGAAGCTATAACACTTTCTAGGGAAAGAGCCAGAGGAAAAAAAGTGGCCCATCTATCCACTGACCACAAAGGCTTCCAACAAAAAGAAATTTTGCTCCTTGTAGAAATATATAATCACTGGGTAAAAAACAAAGTATTAAAAATGTATGGGGTGAAAACACAACAAAATAAACCACAAAATAACTTATCCTTGATGTAGATCTGTGATGCTTAGTTGACAAAAAAGAATCATTAAGGTGTTTATTCAAAAAATAGCAATTATGTGTATCAAACAATGAGTAGTATCAAACCATCAGTAAGATTCAGTAGGTGATATCTTGCCTACACAGAAGTCCAGGTAAAAGTATAAGTTTTATCCTTTTACCTGCAAACATACAATTCTGTCAGCACAAATAATTTCAAGACAGAAGAAAGACTCTTAATATTTTGAATATTCTAGAGCTGAATGCTATTTTCCAGGAATAAAATTACTTTAGACTAGGTAAACAACTTTGAAGATAGCAAGGCTACCCACAATCAAATATAATTACTTTGACTACCATTTCTAGGACTTTGTGGCATAATAAGCTTTCAGTAGTGGGCTGATCTTCCCACTTGTGATAAAAATAAAGTATATGCATTCAAGTAACCATAAAGAAATCATTTACAATATGTACTTGTATCAACAGAATTACTATTTAAAACCAATCAAATTGTCAGCATTTAAACAGAACTACAATGAAAATTTATTCCAAAATTTTTCTGTCCCATTTTAGGGATGAAAATTGAAACAAGGACACATTAAGAGTAAAATTAAGATGGTTTATATCATTGTAGTTCTTGCAAGCTTTCTGAAACATTAAGCAATACATTGCTATTTCCATATTTTTAACCTTTTTAAAAAATGGACATATAACAACTGTACATATTTATGGGGTGCATAGTGATGTTTTGATGCGTACAGGGCATACTGATCAGATCAGGGTAATCAGCATATCCATCTTGGTGAATGGCTTGATTTTCTTTCTCTTTTTTTTTTTTTTTTTTTTTTTTTTTGAGATGAAGACTTGCTCTGTCGCCTAGGCTGGAGTGCAGTGGCACCATCTCTGCTCACTGGAACCTCCGCCTCCCGGGTTCAAGCGATTCTCGTGCCTCAGCCTTGGGACTACAGGTGCCCATCACCACACTGGGCTAATTTTTGTACTCTTAGTAGAGGCGGGGTTTCACCATATTGGCCAGACTGGTCTCGAATCCTGACCTCAAATGATCCACCTACCTCGGCCTCCCAAAGTGCTGGGATTACAGGCATGGGCCACCGCACCCAGCCAATGGCTTTCTCTTAACAAGTGAAAAGTAATTCCTGAATTAGGTTAGATAACCTATAAGGTCTCTTCTATCTCTACCACTATTTGATTTCACTTAGTTAAATATAAATTGAGTAATTTGTAATACTTCTGGGACTATGTTAAACTCAGGTAGTTAAGGCACCATTTTGCATTCAAGTGATGTCATAAAATATCTAAATAGTACTCAAGCAGCCTGAGGGAGTTAATGTTATTTAACAAAGACTCATTTAGTGCTTACTCTATGCCCAGCATTGTTCTAAGCACATTATAAATATTAACTCATTTATACAGTTATTTTCAGTATATTTACTAAGTACTTACGCATCTTAAAGATTATGTGAACATTTACCAGTGAACTAAAGTACACAGCTACAGTCACGTGCTCTTTGAAATTAAAATTATTCATTCTAACAATTAGGATTATCTGACAATAACATGAATCTGGTCAGTTACCTCTCCTAACTGAAATCCTGTGACTGCCATCAGGACAAATTCCAAATTCCTTAGCAAGTCACGAAAGTGCTGCAGCATCTACTCTTTGCTTTCCTGTTTTATCTTATCTGTCCCTGAATTCTTTACTATTTGCAATTAACAAAAACATATCCTGATTCCCATGTACCTATGTACTTACTGCCTCTTTGGTTGGATATGCTCACCCTTCTTTTTAATGTAGCAATTCCAAACTCACCCTCGAAACACGGCTTCCCCGGAGAGCCCACCCTGACTGCTCACCTGGGTTAAGTACTAGCCTTCTCTGCCTCCACCAGCCTCTGTGATCACCTCCAGAAAATCACAAGGCAAAGTATAATTGTTTAGTCACCCATTCATCTTCCACATCTTTAAGAATTCCTTAAAAGCAAAACTGTGTCTTTCATCTCTAAATGCCCACAGTCTTGCATAAAAATTAGTACAGAGTAGGAACACAAGTAAATAAATGCCTTTTAGGCCAGGTGTGGTGGCTCACGCCTGTAACCCCAGCACTTTGGGAGGCCAAGGTGGGCAGATCACAAGGTCAGGAGATCGAGACCATCCTGGCTAACACTGTGAAACCCTGTCTCTACTAAAAATACAAAAAATTAGCCAGGTGTGGTGGCACACGCCCATAGTCCCAGCTACTTGGGAGGCTGAGGCAGGAGAATTGCTTGAACCAAGGAGGTGGACCTTGCAGTGAGCCGAGATTGTGCCACTGCACTCCAGCCTGGGCAACAGAGTGAGACTCCATCTCAAAAGAAAAAAATAAAATAAATAAATAAAGTCTTTTAAAGAAACAAATCAACGAATGTATATAAGCTTTTTGAGTTCACAGAAAATCACCATGATTTTACTTATGAAGTAGAAAGGAAGTTGATAAAAATATCTATGGGTGGCTAGGCATGGTGGCTCACGCCTATAATCCCAGCATTTTGGGTGGCCAAGGTGGGAGGATCACCTGAGGTCAGGAGTTCTAGACCAGCCTGGCCAAAATGGTGAAACTCTGTCTCTACTAAGAATACAAAAATTAGCTGGGCATGGTGGTGGGCGCCTGTCATCCCAGCTATTCAGAAGGATGAGATAGGAGTATCGCTTGAACCCAAGAGGTAGAGGTTGCAATGAGCTGAGATCACACCATTGCACTTCAGTCTGGGTGACAGAGCAAGATTCCATCTCAAAAAAAAAAAAAAAAAAATCTATGGGGTTCTAAAATTAAAATGCCATAAATTAGATCTATTTAAGTATTAGAGAAATAACAAGGACCATAAAAAATCAACTTCTGTTTTCCGATCCAATGATTGCTCTTAGAGAAACTAGAAATGCCAATAGTGCAAGAAAACTCCTCTGTTTCCTAACTGTAGGAAATGTTGGCTTAAGATAAATAGGTCTTTACGATTCTGTCAGATCTGGTCCTAGTTGTCAATGATTTCCACCTGTAGTTGAAGCAGCATGGTAAACTGCAGTGGCTCCCAGGTGATACAGACATCAACATGTACTATGTCTACCTTACTATGTGCTAGGCACTAGGGTAACATTTTGTAATAATTACTGTAAGATGGTATCATCACTTTCATTTCTAACTTGAATTAATAATCTATTCCTACTGTTAAACCTAAATCCTACCAGTTCATTCATACTTCACCAAAATCCAGTCATTCTTCTCTATTGTGAGGTTTATTGCTATAGAAAGTAGAAGCTCTATGAACCCAAGACAGCTTCCATCCCACGTCAAGAGTCCTGTGAATCAAAAAACTGCATAAGTGGTGCTTCATAAATGGGGAGAAAAAGAGGACTGACCTCCTCCACTCTTCAAAAGTGGTGGTCTTTCACCAACACAGAAAAGGCAAGAGGTACCCAAAGACATTTCCAGCATGAGTCAGAGATTCTGTGAGTTTCCAGGTTCAATCCTGTCATTTTATTTTTCTGTATCTCTACTTCCCTCAGTCTCTCTTCTTCTCCTAGAAAGTCTTTGTGAATTGTTTTAAAGCACTGGTTACAACAGCAAAATCTTGACTCTGAGAAACTCTACAAGATGAAAGCCTCCATGTCTTTACTGAAAAAAACTGCAAGGGGAAAAAAAAGAAATTGAGGGGGAAAAAACCATACATTAAAAGACTTTTTAGAAAACAAAAAAACAGGCCAGGCCCCACAACTCACACCTGTAATCCCAGCACTTTGGGAGGCCGAGGCCGGCAGATGGTTTGAGCCCAGGAGTTCAAGGCCAGCCTGTGCAACATGGTGAAATCCCATCTTCACACACACAAAAAATTTTAATTAGCCAGATAAGGTGGCACATGCCTGTAATCCAAGCTACTCAGGAAGCTGAGGTGGAAGGATCACTTGGGCCCAAGAGGTCAAGGCTGCTGTGAGCCATAATCACACCACTGCACTCCCATCTGGGTGACAGAGTAAGACCCTGTCACAAAAAATAAATAACTAAACTAATTGCAATCTACAAACATTATCTGGGTCCTGGTCCAGACAAACTTAAATACATACTCTAAATATATATACTCTCTCTCTCTATATATATATATACACACACAACACACACACACACATATAAACATTCACACACATACATACACATATATACATATATATTTACGAGAACTGGAAATCTGAAAAACAGGATATTTGATAGTAGTAAGAAATTATTCTTAATTTTTGAAAATACAATAACATGGTTGCATTTTTAAAAGAACCCTTACCATTTAGTGGTACATTCCTATAATTTTTATGAATGAAATATGATTTGCTTCAATACAATAGAGGGAGGGAAAGAAAATTTTAAAAAAATAGGGTATAGACAAAACAAGATTGGCCATGAGTTGCTAATTGTTGGGGCTGGGGGTTCATTGACTTATCCTACTCTTTTGTGTGTTTGAAATTTTTTATAATAAAAGGTTGCAAATGGGTGTGAAAATATTCTTCCACAGAAATAATCTTAATTGATTGAAAAATATGATGACATAGGGAAACTATGGCCCCTGCGTCTTCAGTTTTACCATTGAAACAAGTCAAAATGGAAAAGGAAAATAGGCATTTACCAAACATTAATTCACATACAAGAATCCTTCATTAAAAGCTTAAAATATTGGGATTTTCTACTAAAATAATCTTTGATGCATATTATGTAGCCCTCTAAGTTAATTTCCCACCTTCTATTAACAAAATTTTAACAATACCAACTATTTGGCTAAAAATATAGATTTAAATAATATTTTATATTTTTACTTATTTCACACATACAGATAAGTTAGTATAATTATCACATCATCAAGATACGTCTTAAAGCACTGATGAATATATGTATACATATGAAAAGGTTTGGCTTGCCTTTGCTTCAGTCAAGTTTACAAAAATTTTCAAGTACACGAACAAGTCCTATCTTAATATGTACTTACAGGTGGGTGGAACTGCCTGATAAGCTGATGGGTAGAAATGAAAAAAATGCACAGCCCCAGAAGTATTTACTTAAATTTGTCAGTAAATTCACAATAATTTTCAGACATATCTGTGAATGTGTAATCTTGATTTAAACACAGATACAGTGATAAAACTAGATTTTTAAAAACATAATTTATAAATGCTCAATGAACAGCACAGCCCTAATTAAATCAAGAGAACTGCTACCAATAAAGAAAGTGCGAGGAGGACACCTTTTCTAGAAGGTAGAGGTGAATGGGCATATCTCTGGTGAGCGAATAGAACCTTAAAGTTCAGCTTGCTTTTACAGTTTGGGTTTCTTAAGGACGTCTAGCCTTGTTTTTTTCCAATTTCTTCTTACAGTGTCAATCTTGGGTTAAATCACTTACGAAGTCTCTTTGAGGAGTAAAACAACAACAATGATGATTCAAACCCTGCCCAAATAGTACCTCCCTTCTCCCTATGCACGCCTGGCTTTTGCTTGACAGATGTCAGAGGGCTCTCCGCCCCTTCTCTCAGGTCACCGCACTGCTGAAGGCACCCCGCACAAACTCCCCTCGGGCAAAGCCCTCGGCCTGTGGTTATTTTGGTTATTTTTTGTACCCTTTTCCCCTTCTTTTTTGCACAGGGAGCGCCATGCATGACTCCCATCGGGGCTGAGCTCATTTCACCCAAGAAGACATGGGGTCTCCAGGGCAACCGAGCGCAATCGTGGGGTCTCGGGTGGGCCAGGCGGCGCGGAGGACCACCTCCCGGACCGAGCCTCTCACCTGCCGGCCGCCGGGGTCGCCCCGCACCCGCGTGTCGAGCGCATCGTGCCGAGTTTCGTCTTCACCGCCCGAGCGGTAGATGAGGCGCAGCGGCACGATGCTCTGGCGCTCCAGGAAGCGGTTTTCCTTCCTCTTCTCTAGCTCCATCAATGAGGCGTCTCCTCCAGGCAGGAAGGGGGAAAGGAGGGAATGGAGAGAAAAGGCGAAAATAATGACCCTTACCCGCACTCCTCCATCCTGCGGTCCTACGTCTCCCCTACGAAAATCCCCACCTCCCCCCCGCTCTCGGAACCCATCTGGGAAGGACGCAGAGACACCAGCCGGAGAGCCTTGGACCAGTTCATCCGAGAGCATCCAGGAGCGGGGCCCAGAAGCAAGGCACCCCTTTCCCATTCTCCCCATTCCTCTTCAGAAGGAGAAAAACAGGCTTTGACCCAAGGCTTCTAGTGCATCTGCGCGCCCCCACACATATATTTTTGCTTCACTTCTCACCACCCTCCCGAATTAAAAAAAAAAAAAAAGAAAGAAAGAAAGAAATCTACCCGCGCACTCGGGAAATGGGAATGCCCCCTTTTCAATACGCCTGAGGGCTCCAAAGATTCCCAGGAAATAGTATGGCCCGAAGGCACAGAGGGCGGTTAACTTACCTGCCTGCTGGCCGCAGCGCGCCGGGGGGCATGTCCCCAGGGCGCAGAGCAGCAAGAAGGGCACGGACACAGCCACCGCCGCCTGCATGGTGCTGCCGTCAGCCCGCCTCGCCCGAAAGGCTCAGCTCCTCATGCCGCGGCCGCCGAGTCCGTTTCCCTCGCTCCGCGCCCCTGGGCTCCCCACCGCCACCTCCTCCCAGCCCCAGCCGGTGCTGCGTCGGCCGTGGCGCTGCAGCCTCCACCGCGGCTTAGTGCTGCATTGTGCTCCGCGGGCGCTTCCGCTGGCGGGGGGAGCGAGCGAGTGCTGCATTGGGCGGTTGGCTGTAGCTAAGTGGTTTCTAGCGCCTCCCACCTCATCCCCTGGCAAAGGCTCGGGCCGGCGACAAGCGCTCGGCAGGGAGCGAGCGCCCGGTGCACTCGCCCCCAGCGCGCAGGCAGGGGCGCGCGCAGGAGAGTCAGCTGGGAAATGTAGTTCTCTCTCCGCGTCCAGCTTGTCTCCACGACGGCGCGGACTGTCGCTACCTCGTGACTGTGAGGTCCTCTATATCCCTCAGACTGGAAGGGCGGGAAGGAAGGGCAAAAGAAAGAGGTCAGCACTGGACGGGCTCCTGGCATCCGAGATGCACCAACTGGGCAGTTACAACAGCCAGTATTCATCCACATCGTCTTTAAAGAGTTGTTCTGTTTCCCACGGATTAGTAGTTCCTTAAGTTATCAAAGAACCATACCCTCACGAATACAGTGCAAATAAATTGTTCAACAAATACAGGTTGAGGATACACTGTGTACCCAGCGGTTGACAACCAGAAGAACACGAGGATCAAAGGCACCTGTTCTTGGGTAAAGTTGAGCAGACAGATCACTTTTTTACAATACAGCGTGAAAAGTGTCATGGTTATACCTAGAGGACTATTAATTCAATCCAGGGAGTCAAAGAGGACCTCCCGGGGAAGGTCTGTGCAGGTAATTGAGGGATGATTTAGCCTAACTCTCCGGGATATTTTTGTTCTTTATTGCCAGACAGCCTCAAAACTCTACCAGATATCGGGAACTCGGTTTTCTCAGGCTGCGTATTCCATTTTCCTCTGATTCAAAATGATAAAAATTGTTGAGTATAAAACAATAATAGAATAGTTATTTACATAAAGTAATAATTGTATTTTTTAGTTTTTCAAAGTTCACATATATTATCTGATCCTTTGGTCAAGAATTTGATTAGAACTATTACTCCGATTTTATATTTATGTATGTACGTACATATGTATTTATTTATTTTTGAGATAGGGTCTTGCTCTGTCGCCCCACCTGGAGTGCAAGTGGTGAGAACACGACTCACTGCAGCTCAAGCTCCTGGGCTCAAGCCATCCTCCTGCTTCAGCCTCCTAAATAGCTGGGACCACAGACACGTGCCACCACACCTGGCTGTTTTTTATTATTATTATTATTACTTTTTGTAGAGTCAGGAGTCTCCCCATGAAGGTCAGGATGCTCTTGAACTCTTGGGCTCCACCTTGGCCTCACAAAGTGCTGGGATTACAGATGTGAGCCACTGCACATGCCTACTCCCATTTTAGAAAGGAAAAAAGTTAAGATTTAGAGGTGTGCCTTTCTAGCCAGTAGTTACACGAGGCTATTTTTTTATTTTTCTGAGTGTTTATTATTTATTTATTTATTTTTGTATTTCAATCGCTTTTGGGGAACAGGTTGTGTTTGTTTACATGAATAAGTTCTTTAGTGGTGATTTCTGAGATTTTGGTGTACCCATCACCTGAGCTGTGTACACTGTACCCAATGTGTAGTCTGTTATCCCTCACCATCCCCTACCCTGTCCCCTGAGTCCCCAAGTCCAGTGTATCATTCTTATGCCTTTGCATCCTCATAGCTTAGCTCCCACATATAAGTGAGAACGTGCAACATTTGGTTTTTCATTCCTGAGTTACTTTACACAGAATAATAGTCCCCAATTCCATCCAGGCTGCTGCAAATGCCATTATTTTGTTCCTTTTTATGGCTGAATAGTATTCCATGGTATATATATGCCACATTTTCTTTATCCACTAGTTGATTGATGAGCATTTTGACTGGTGCCATATTTTTGTGATTGTAAATTGTGCTGCTATAAACATGCATGTGCAAGTTTCTTTTTTGTATAATGACTTATTTTCCTCTGGGTAGATACCTAGCAGTGGGATTGCTGGATGAAACAGTAGATCTCCTTTTAGTTCTTTAAGGAATCTCCATATTGTTTTCCATAGTGGTTGTACTAGTTTACATTCCCACAAACAGTGTAGAAGTGTTCCCTTTTCATTGCATCTATGCCAACATCTTTTTTTTTTTTTTATGGCCATTCTTGCAGGAGTAAGGTGGTATCACATTGTGGTTTTGATTTGCATTTCCCTGATAATTAGTGATGCTGAGCATTTTTCCTTATGTTTGTTGGTCATTTGTATATCTCCTTTGAGAATTGTCTATTCATGTCCTTAGCCCACTTTTTTAATGGAATTGTTTGTTGTTGTTGTTTTTCTTGCTGATTTGTTTGAGTTCTTTGTAGATTCTGGATATTAGTCCTTTATCAGATGCATAGTTTATGAAAATTTTCTCCCACTCTGTGGGTTGTCTGTTTACTCTGCTGATTATTTCTTCTGCTGTGCTGAACTTTTTTGTTTAATTAGGTCCCATCTATTTATCTTTCTTTTGTTGCATTTACTTTTGGGTTCTTGGTCATGAATTCTTTGCCTAAGCCAATGTCTGGAAGGGTATTTCTGATGTTATCTTCCAGAATCTTTATGGTTTCAGGTCTTAGATTTAAGTCTTGATTCATCTTGAGTTGATTTTTATATAAGATGAGATATGAAGATCCAGTTTCATTCTTCTATATGTGGGTTGCCAATTATTCCAGCACCATTCGTTGAATAGGATGTGCTTTCCCCACTTTGTGTTTTTGTTTGCTTTATGAAATGGCACATGTATACATATGTAACAAACCTGCACGTTATGCACATGTACCCTAGAACTTAAAGTATAATAAAAAAAAAAAAAAGAAAGAAAGATCAGTTGGCTGTATTTGGCTTTCTTTCTGGGTTTTCTATTCTGATCCATTGGACTATGTGTCTATTTTTATACCAGTACCATGCTGCTTTGGTGACTATGGCCTTATAGTATAGTTTGGAGTCGAGTAATGTGATGCCTCCAGATTTGTTCTTTTTACTTCATCTTGCTTTGGATATGTGGGTTCTGTTTTGGTTCCATATGAATTTTAAGATTGTTTTTTCTACCTCTGTGAAGGATAATGGTGATATTCTGAAGGGAATTGCATTGAATCTGTAGATTGTTTTTGGCGGCTTGTTCATTTTCACAATATTGATCGTACCCATCCATGAGCAAGGGATATTTGTTTTGTGTGTGTGTTTGTCACTTATGATTTCTTTCAGCAGTGTTTTGTGGTTTTCCTTGTAGAGGTCTTTCACATCCTTGGTTAGGTATATTCCTAGGTATTTAAATTTTTTGCAAGTGTTGTAAAAGGAACTGAGTTCTTGATTTGATTCTTGGCTTGGTCACTGTTGGTGTATAGTAGAGCTACTTATTTGGTTCATTAATTTTGTATCCTGAAACCTTGCTGAAATTTACCAGTTCTAGGAGCTTTTTGGATGAATCTTTAGGGATTTCTAGATATAAGATCATATCATCAGCAAACAGTGACAATTTGACTTCCTCTTTTCCTAATTGAGTGCCCTTTATTTCTCTCTCTTATCTGATTGCTCTGGCTAGGACTTCCAGTACTTTGTTGAATAGAAGTGGTGAAAGTGAGCATCCTTGTCTTGTTTCAGTTCCCACTGGGAATGCTTTCAACTTTTCCCTGTTCAGTATAATGTTGACCATCAGTTTGTCATAGATGGCTTTTATTACCTTAAGGTATGTCCCTTCTATGCCAATTTTGCTGAGGGTTTTGATGCTGGATTTTGTCAAATGCTTTTTCTGCATCTGTTGAGATGACCATGTGATTTTTGTTTTTAATTCTGTTTATGTGGTGTATCACATTTATTGATTTATGTATGTTAAACCATCCCTGCATCCCTGGTATGAAAACTGTATGATCATGATGAATTATCTTTTTAATATCCTGTTGGATTGAGTTAGCTACTATTTTGTTGAGGATATTTGCATCTATGTTCATCAGGGATATCAGTCTATAGTTTTCTTTTTTCCTTATGTCCTTCCCTGGTTTTTGGTATTAGGGTATACTGGCTTCATAGACTGATTTTGGGAGGATTCTCTCTATATTTTGGAATAGTGTCAATAGGATTGGTACCATTTCTTCTTTGAATGTCTGATAGAATTCAGTTGTGAATCCATCTGGTCCTGGCCTTTTTTTTTTTTTTTTTTTTTTGCTCTTTTTCTATTACCATTTCAATCTCATTGCTTGTTATTGGTCTGTTCAGAAATTCTATGTCTTCCTCGTTTAATCTTGAAGGATTGTATATTTCCACAAATGTATCCATCTCCTCTTGGTTTTCTAGTTTATGCACGTAAAGGTGTTTATAGCAGCCTCGATAACCCTTTGTATTTCTGCATTATCAGTTGTAATATCTCCCGTTTCATTTCTAATTGAGCTTATTTGGATCTTCTCTCTTCTTGGTTAATCTCACTAATGGTCTATCACTTTTATTTATCTTTCCAAAGAACCAGCTTTTTGTTTCATTAATCTTTTGTACGTCTGTTTGTTTGTTTCAATTTCATTTAGTTCTGCTCTGATCTTGGTTATTTCTTTTCTTCTGCTGGGTTTGGGTTTAGATTGTTCTTGTTTCTCCAGCTCCATGAGGTGTGACCTTAGATTATCTATTTGTACTCTTTTGGACTTCTTTATATAGGCATTTAACTCTATGACCTTTCCTCTCAGCACTGCCTTTGCTGTATGCTAGAAGTTTTGATAGGTTGTGTCACTGTTACTGTTCAGTTCAAAGAATTTTTAAATTTCCATCTTGGTTTCATTGTTGACCCAATGATCATTCAGTAGCAGGTTATTGAATTTTCATGTTGTTGCATGGTTTTGAGGGTTCCTTTTGGAGTTGATTTCCAATTTTATTCCACTGTGATCTGAGAGAGTACTTGATACAATTTCAATTTTCTTAAATTTACTGAGACTTATTTTGTGGCCTATCATACGGTCTGTCTTGGAGAATGTTGTATGTAATGATGAACAGTTGTTGAGTAGAATGTTCTGTAAAAATCTGTTAAGTTAATTTGTTGTAGGGTATACTTTAAGTCTATTGTTTCTTTTTTGACTTTCTGTCTTAATGACCTGTCTAGTGCTGTTAATGGAGTATTAAATTCCCCCACTATTATTGTGTTGCCATCCATCTCGTTTCTTAGGTCTAGGAGTAATTGTTTTATAAATTTGGAAGCGCCAGTGTTAGGTGCGTATATATTTAGAATTGCGATATTTTCCTGTTGGACTAGTCCTTCTTTCATTATATAGTGTTCCTCTTTGTCTTTTTTTAATTGCTGTTGCTTTAAAGTTTGTTTTGTCCAATGTAAGAATAACTATTCCTGCTCACTTTTGGTGTCCATTTGCATGGAATATTTTCTACCCCTTTACCTTAAGTTTATGTGAGCCCTTATGTGTTAGGTGAGTCTCTTGAAGACAGCAGAAACTTGATGAATTATTATCCATTCTGCCATTCTGTATCATTTAAGTTGAGCATTTAGGCCATTTATATTCAATGTTAGTATTGAGATGTGAGGTATTATTCTATTCGTTGTGTTATTTGTTGTTCGAATACTTTTGGTTATTTTTCATTGTGTTATTGTTATATAGGTCCTGTGAGATTTATTCTTTAAGGAGGTCCTATTTTGGTGTATTTCAAGGATTTGTTTCAAGATTTTAGTTCCTTTTAACAGTTCTTGTAGTGCTGACTTGGTAGTAGCGAATTATCTCAGTATTTGTTTATCTGGAAAAGACTATATATTTCCTTCATTTATAAAGCTTACTTTCACTGCATACAAAATTCTTGGCTGATAATTTTTTTTTTTTAGACAGAGTCTCACTCTGTTGCCCAGGCTGGAGTGCAATGGCGTGATCTCAGCTCCTGCAACCTCTGCCTCCTGGGTTCAAGCAATTATCCTGTCTCAGCCTCCCAAGTAGCTGGGATTACAGGCGCATGCCACCAGGCCTGGCTAACTTGTATTTTTAGTAGAGACGGGGTTTCACCATGTTGGTCAGGCTGGTGTCAAACTCCTGACCTCGTGATCCACCCACCTCAGCCTCCCAAAGTGCTGGGATTACAGGCATGAGCCACCGTGCTCAGCCGATGATTTTTTTTAAGAAGGCTAAAAATGGGACCCCAATCCCTTCTAGCTTGTAAGGTTTCTGATGAGAAATCTGCTATTAATCTGATAGGTTTTCCTTTATATTACCTGATGCTTTTTCCTCAGTTCTTAAGATTCTTTCCTTCATCTTGACTTTAGATAACCTGGTGACCATGTGCCTAGGCAATGATCTTTTTGTGACAAGTTTCCCAGGTGTTCTTTGAGCTTCTTGTATTTGGATGTCTAGATCTCTAGAAAGGCCAGGGACATTTTATACCCTCAAATACGTTTTCCAAGCTTTTAGATTTCTCTACTTCCTTGGGAACACCAATTATTCTTAAGTTTAGACATTTCACATAGTCCCAAACTTCTTGGAGTCTTTGCTCATTTTTTAAAATTATTTTTTCTTTGTCTCTGATGGATTGGGTTAATTTTTTAAGCCTGGTCTTCAAGCTCTGAAGTTCTTTCTTCTGCTTGTTTGATTTTATTGCTGAGACATTCCAGTGCATTTTGCATTTCTCTGTGTCCTTGATTTCCAAAAGTTGTGATCATTTTATATTTATGCTATCTATTTCACTGAAGAATTTTCTTTTATATCCTGTATCATTTTTTTTTCTTTAAGTGGGACTTCACCCTTCTCAGGTGCCTCCTTGATTAACTTAATAATCATCCTTCTAAACTCTGTCAATTCAGAGATTTCAACTCATTTTGGATCCATTGCTGGAGAACTGGTATGAGTTTTCTGGGAATGTTAAATAACCTGGTTTTGTCATATTACCAGAATTGTTTTTCTGGTCCTTTTCATTTGGGCAGACTATGTCAGAGGGAAGATCCTGGATTCAAAGGCTGCTGTTCATAATATTTTGTCCCATAGTGTGCTCCCTTGATGTGGTGTTCTCCCTTTCCCCTAGGAATGGGGCTTCCTGAGAGCTGAACTGTAGTGATTGTTTTTGCCCTTCTGGGTCTAGCAACTCTGCAGAGCTCCCAGGCTCCGGGCTGGTACTGGAGAGTGTCTGCAAAAAGTCCTGTGATGTGATCCAGCTTCAGATCTTGCAGCCATGGATACCATCACTTGCTTTGGTGGAGGTAGCAGGGGAGTGAAGTGGACCCTATGAGGGTCCTTGGTTGTTTTTGTTTAGTGCACTGGTTTTGTGTTGGTTGGCCTCCACCTAGGAGGTGGCGCTTTCAAGAGCACATCAGCTGTAGTCCTACAGGGAAGATGCAAACTTGCCCTAGGGACAATCGGTTAAGTATTCAAGTTTCTCAGGCAGTGGACAGAGGCATCATGCTCCCAAGAGATTATGACCTTTGTCTTCAGCTACCAGGACGTCTGTAGAGAAAGACCATCAGTAGGGCAAAGATAGGCATGTCTCAGCTCAGCCTCTTCTTGGGTGGGGCTTGCTGCCACTGCTAGGGGCTATTGAGGGTGGGTTCTCAGTCCATAAAGTTATATTATCAGGGGGTTTATGGCTGCCTCTGCTGAGTCATACAGGTCACCAGGGAAGTGAGAGAAAACTAGCAGTCACAGGCCTCACCCTACTCCCACACAGCCTGCAGTCCTAAAGGCTGGTCTCATTCCCACCAGGCCCACAACAGCACTGAGTCTATTTACAGGCAGCCGGTGACCAGGGCTGACAACTTGCCCAGACCACAAGCCTCCCTGTTGAGAAAGCAAGCAGACTCAAAGTTTTTCAGTGTCTCAGGGAGCCTGCAGCAGTGATCCAGTTCCTTCAAAAGGTCTGTGGATTCTCTTGGCTTTCCTGGAATGTTCCTGTGGTAGTTTTTGGAGCAAACGTTCACAATGTGAGTCTCCACACGCTGTTTTGTCCGTCTGAATGGGAGCTACAAGCTAGTCCTGCCTCCTATCCACCATATTAATCTCTCAAAATTCTACTTGTGGCTATTTTAATTTTAATTTAATTTAATTTAAAATTCAGATCCTCAACCAAACTAGCTGCATTTCAAGTGCGAACCTGTAGCTAGTAACTGTATCTGAAATTGGTAGGTATTGTTCTTACTGACTTCAAGAATGAAGCCATGGACCCTCGCGGTGAGTGTTACAGTTCTTAAAGATGGTGTGTCTGGAGTTTGTTCCATCTGATGTTCCGACGTGTTTGGAGTTTATTCCTTCTGGTGGGTTCCGGGTCTTGCTGGCTTCAGGAGTGAAGCTGCCGACCTTCGCGGTGAGTGTTACAGCTCATAAAGGTAATGCAGACCCAAAGAGTGAGCAGCACCACATTTATTGCAAAGAGCAAAAGAACAAAGCTTCCACAGTCTGGAAGGGGACCCCAGGGTTGATGCTGCTGTCTGGGACAGTCTGCTTTTATTCCATTATCTGACCCCACCCACATCCTGCTGTTTGGTACATTTTACAGAGAGCCGATTGGTCCATTTTACAGAGATCTGAATGGTCCATTTTGACAGGGTGCTGACTGGTGCATTTACAAACCTTGAGCTAGACACAAAGGGCTGATTGGTGCATTTACATACCTTTAGCTAGACATAAAAGTTCTCCAAGTCCCCACTAGATTAGCTAGATACAGAGCACTGATTGGTGCGTTTACAAACCTTGAGCTGGACACAGAGTGCTGATTGGTGCATTTACAATCCTCCAGCTAGACATGGTAGATGGGGGGAAGGGGGGGAGGGGAGCTGCCTGCCAGTCCAGCTGAGGCGGAGTGGGAGCCCACGTGAGGGGGTGGGGGGCGAGGGCGAGGGTGTTGGGGGTGTGGGGGCCCCAGGGAGCAAGGGGGCGGGGGGAACGGTGCTCCAGCCCTGCCCTGCCCTCTGGGGAGGTGGCTGAGGCTGGCGAGAATTGGAGTGCAGCCCATGCGGGCCACCAGTGCTGGGGAACCCAGTGCACCCTCTGCAGCTGCTGGCCCAGGTGCTAAGTCCTTCACTTCCTGGGGCCGGTAGCACCGGCCGGCTGCTCAGAGTAGGGGCCTGCTGAGCCCCTGCCCACCCAGAACCCGCACTGGCCCACAAGGGCCACGTGCAGCCCGGGTTCCCGCCAGCGCCTCTCCCTCCACACCTCCCTGCAAGCAGAGGGAGCCGGCTCTGGCCTCGGCCAGCCCAGAGAGGGGCTCCCACAGTGCAGCAGTGGGCTGAAGGGCTCCTCAAGCACAGCCAGAGTGGACACTGAGGCCAAGGAGGTGGCGAGAGTGAGCGAGGGCTGCTAGCACGTTGTCACTTCTCATAACTACTATATTGGACAACTAAGATGTAGAATCTTTCTACCATGCAGAAAGGTTCTGTTGGACAGTCAGCATTGGGTTCCAGAGTTTAAACAACTTGCCCCCAGACCCCATGGCTAGTAATAAAGTAGCCTAGGATGCAAATCTCCTGCTTTCCGGTCTGAATTTCTTTCCACAACATCTCCCTGGTTGAAATCTGGGTTTGTGTAACCTTCACCTTGATCCTGATTCTGGTTTGGTAAAACATAAAAAATTTTCTACATGATGTTCTTTGGAGGCGTTTTACTCATTCCTTATTTTCTTTTTAATGCCTGCCTCATGTGACATGGCTTCAGGTCCCTTCATCATTATGCTGATCTCAAAATATACTGCAGTGTGTCAATGTCCCAGCTAAAGTGTGGTGTCCAGAATTAATGATGTAGCTTAGATATTGTTTCACAAGCAAACAATAGAGAGGAACTTTTTTCTTCCTTGTCCTAAATTCTTGCCTAAGAGGACATTCTATCATATTTTTGGTAAATACATTTCATTGAGCCTACTGTCATTTCAAAAAAAATTCCCCAAATATTCAAAATGACCGAAACAGTTAAGAATTGTTCAGGAAATTGTAGGCTGAACAAGATTTCAGTAGCATACAATAGACTTTAATGCAGTGTGTTCTGATAGTTACAGTCAAAGAGAATTAGAACCCTAGGACCTAGAGAAGTCCTTCACTTTCCTTCTCTATATCATAGACCCAAACTCTTTACTCAGTTCTTTTCACTGGAAAATGAACTTGAACAGATTTTATAATGATCGTGCTGCTCTACCTGTACTCTTTAATTTTTAATTTTTTAAGATGTTTGAAATGTTTAAAATAATTTCATAGGCCAAACACATCATCTTGATGCAATAAAAATTAAAATGGTTTTTTTTTTTTTTTTTTTTTTAGGAGGCTATCGTAGCTCAGGCTACCATGTCAGAAATATCATAGACTCAATTACTTAAACAATAAACATTGTTCCTTACAGTTCTGGAGGCTGGGAAGTACAAAATGAAGGTTGTGGAAAATCTGGTATCTGACGAGGACCAATTCCTAGCTTGTGAACAGCAACCTTCTTGCTGTATTCTCACATGGCCCAGATAGTGCTAGTTCTCTCCCTATTTTTATAAAGACGCTGGATTCCATCATAGCGGTTAGACCCTCGTGACCTAATTACTTTCCAAAGGCCCTACCTTCAAATACCACCACATTAGGGCCTCAACATATGAATTTGGAGGCAAGGGGACAAAAACATTCACATGTTAGCAGAGGTTAAGAAGATATCTTTTGTCAAATTTGTAAGTCTAACTTGTTAGGTGCTTGATGTGTTTGAGAAAACAAGTATAAATTATAAAGTTTTTCCTCAGTTATATATAGAGTGTTTAATTTGGGTAAAATTATTCTGTCAAATGTATAAATTTACTGAATATTAATCAAAGAACAGTGAAAGTGATGATCTTATTTTTATTTTAATAAAAATTAAGATTGTATACTGAACCTAACGACTTAAGGAAAACTACATTTTACATTTTATGAGTTACCAAAATATAGTATCAATGAAATAAAAGAACGGCAAGTATTTCTTTTGTGAATTACTGCTTTCCTCTCTGTCTGTAGTTTTCTTTTTTTTGTTATGTCTGGTCTGTAGTTTTACTTTTTTGTTATGTCCTTCCCTGGTTTTTGTATTAGGGTGATACTGGCATAAAGAATGATGTAGGGAGGATTCTCTCTGTCTTTATTTTTTGAAGTTGTTTCAGTAAAATTGGTACCATTTCTTTTTTTCTTTTTTCTTTTTTCTTTTTTGATATGGAGTCTTGCTCTGTTGCCCAGGCTGGAGTGCAGTGGCGTGATCTCAGCTTCCTGCAGCCTCCGCCTACCGGATTCAAGCAACTCTCCTGCCTCAGCCTCCTGAGTAGCTGAGATTACAGGCACATGCCATCATGTCCGGCTAATTTTTTGTATTTTTAGTAGAGACAGGGTTTCACCATGCTGGCCAGGATAGTCTCAAACTCCTGACCTCGTGATCTGCCTGCCTCAGCCTCCCAAACTGTTGGGATTACAGGCATGAGCCACCATGGCCGGCTTATTGGTACCATTTCTTCTTTGAATGTCTGGTAGAATTCAGCTGTGAATCCACCTGGTCCTGGACCTTTTTCCGTTGGCTATTTTTAAAAATGACAGTTTCAATCTCACTACTTGTTATTGGTCTGTTCAGAGTTTCTATTTCTTCCTGATTTAATTTAGTAAGGTTGTATATTTCCAGGAATTTATTCATCTCCTCTAGATTTTCTAGTTTGTGCATGTAAAGGTATTCATAGTAGCCTTGAATAGTCTTTTGTATTTCTGTGATATCAGTTGCAATATCTCCCATTTTGTTTCTAATTGAGCTTATTTGGATCTTCTCTCTTGGTTAATCTCGCTAATGGTCTGTCAGTTTTGTTTATCTTTTCAAAGAACCAGCTTTTTGTTTCATTTATCTTTTGTATTTTTCGTTTATTTCAATTTCAGTTAGTTCTGCTCTGGTTATTTATTTTTTCTGCTGGGTTTGGGTTTAGCTTATTCTTGTTTCTCTAGTTCTTTGAGGTGTGACCTTAGATTGTCAATTTGTGCTCTTTCAGACTTTTTGATGTAGGCATTTAATGCTATCAACTTTCCTCTTAGCACCACTTTTTGCTGCATCCCCAAGGTTTTGATAAGTTATATCACTATTATTGTTTAGTTCAAATAATTTTTTATTTCCATCTTGATCTCATTGTTGACTCAAAGATCAGATTATTTAATCAGATCTGACTCAAAGAGCAGATTATTTAATTTTCTTTTATTTGTATAGTTTTGAGGGTTCCTTTTGGAGTTGATTTACAGTTTTATACTACTGTGATCTGAGAGGATACTTGTTGTAATTTAAATTTTCTTAAATTTACTGAGAATTGTTTTGTGACCTATTTGTGGTCTATCCATATGGTCTGTCTTGGAGAATGTTCCATGTGCTGATGAATAGAATGTATGTTCTTGGCTGGGTGTGGTGGCTCACATCTGTAATCCCAGCACTATGGGGGGCCAAGGTGGGAGGTTCACCTGAGGTCAGGAGTCTCTACTAAAAATACAAAAATAGCCAGGTGTAGTGGCACACGCCTGCAGTCCCAGTTACTCAGGAGGCTGAGGCAGGAGAATCGCTTGAACCCAGGAGGTGGAGGTTGCAGTGACCCAAGCTTGTGCCACTGCACTCCAGCCTAAGTAACAGAGTAAGACTCCATCAAGAAAAAAAAAACAAACAAACAAAAAAGGAAATTGAATGTATATTTGCAGTTGTTGGGTAGAATGTTCTGTAAATATCTGTTAAGTCCATTTGTTTTAGGGTGTAATTTAAGTCTATTGTTTCTTTGTTGACTTTCTGTCTTGATGAACTGTCTAGTGCTGTCAGTGGAGCATTGAAGTACCCACCATTATTGTGTTGCTATCTCATTTCGTAGGTCTAGTAGTAGTTGTCTTATGAATTTGGGAGCTCCAGTGTTAGATGCATATATATTTAGAATTGTGCTAATTTTCTGTTGGAATAATCCTTTCATCATTATATAATGTCCCTCTTTTTTTTTTTTTTTTTTAACTGTTATTTAAAGTCTGTTTTGACTGATACCTGATACCAGAATAGCTATTCCTGCTTGCTTTTGGTTTCCATTTGCATGGAATATCTTTTTCTATCCCTTTCCCTTAAGTTTATGTGAGTCCTTATGTGTCAGTTGAGTCTCCTGAAGACAGCACTTACTTGGTTAGTGAATTTTTATCCATTCTGCCATTCTGTATCATTTAAGTGGAATATTTAGGCCATTTACATTCAACATTAATATTGTGAGGTGAGGTACTGTTCTATTTATCATGCTAGTCATTGCCTAAATACCTGGTTATTTTTCATTGTTGTATTGTTTTATAGGCCCTGTGAGATTTATAGGCCCTGTGAGATTTTAAGAAAGTTCTATTTTGGGGTATTTCAAAGATTTGTTTCAAGATTTAGAGTTCCTTTTAGCATTTCTTGTAGTGCTGGCTTGGAAATGGCAGATTCTCTCAGCATTTGTTTGTCTGAAAAAGACTTTCTCTCTCCTGCATTTATGAAGATTAGTTTTGTTGGATACAAAGTTCTTTTTTTTTCCCTTGAGATAGAGTCTGGTGTCTCTGTTGCCCTGGCTGGAGTACAGTGGCATGATCTCAGCTCATTGCAACCTCCACCTCCTGGGTTCAAGTGATTCTCCTGTCTCAGCCTCCTGAGTAGCTGAGATTACAGGTGTGTACCCACCTGGCTATTTTTTTTTTTTTTTTTTTTTTTTTGTATTTTTAATAGAGACAGAGTTTCACCATGTTGCCCAGGCTGGTCTTGAACTCCTGACTTAAGGTGATCTGCCTGCCTCGGCCTCCCAAAGTGCTGGGATTACAGGCGTGAGCTACTGCACCCCACCAGATACAAAATACTTGGCTGACATTTATTTTGTTTAAAGAGGCTAAAGATAGGATCCCAATCCCTTCTGGCTTATATGATTTCAGCTGCTGATCTGATAGGTTTTCCTTTGTAGGTTACCTGATGCTTTTGCCTCATAGCTCTTAAGATTCTTTCCTTCAGCTTGACTTCAGATAACCTGATGATATGTGCCTAGGCAATTATCTTTTTGTGATGAATTTCCCAGTGTTCTTTGAGCTTCTTTATTTGGATATTTAGATCTCTAATGAGGCTAGGGAAGTTTTCCCTGGTTATTCCCTCAAATAAATTTTCCAAACGTTTAGATTTCTCTTCTTCCTCAGGAACACCAATTATTCTTGGTCATTTAACATAATCCCAAATTTCTTGGAGGCTTCGTTAATTTTTTAAATCTTTTTTCTTTGTCTTTGTCTGATTTGATTAATTCAAAAGCCTTGTCTTCTAGCTCTGAAGTTCTTTCTTCTACTTGTTCTAGTCTATTGTTGAAACTTTCCAGTGTATTTTGTAAGTGTGTCTTTAATTTCCAGAAGTTGTGATTGTTTTTTCTTTATGATATCTATTTCTCTGGAGCATTTTTCATCCATATCTTGTATTGTTTTTACATTTCTTTAAGTTGGTTTTCACCTTTCTCTGGTATCTCCTTGAGTAGCTTAATGATCAACCTTCTGAATTCTTTATCTGGCAATTCAGAGATTTCTTCTTGGTTTGGATAAATTGCTGGGGAGCAAGTGTGATATTTTAGGGGTGATATAGAACCTGTTTTGTTATATTACCAGAATTACTTTTCTGGTTCCCTCTCATTTGGGTATACTATTTCAGTGGAAAAATCTGGAACTCAAGGGCTGCTGTTGAGATTCTTTTGTCTCATGGAATGATCCCTTGATGTAGTGCTCACCCCCTTCCTCTTGGGATGAGGTTTCCTGAGAGCCAGACTGTGGTGATTGTTATTGCTCTTCTGGGTCTAGCCACTCAGCGGGGCTACCAGGCTCTCAGCTGCTGCTGGGGAATGTCTGCAAACAGTCCTGTGATGTCATCCATCTTTGGGTCTCCCAGCTGTGGATATCAGCACCTACTCTGGTGGAGGTGGCAAGGGAGTGAAAGTGACGCTGTGAGAATCTTTGGCTGTAGGTATGTTTAGTGTGCTGGCTTTCTTGAATGCTGGTTATTCTAGTAGTAAAGTTGTCACTTGGATAAGCTCAGGACCTCTGGTTAGCCAGGATGTTTCAGGCAGTGGTATTAGCTGTTGTATTCTCCTTCTTGGGAGCAGGGTTATTCTGTCATAAGTTGCGGTAATGACCTGAGTTGATTGGCCTCCAACCAAGAGGTGATGCTTTCAAGAGAGCACCAGCTGCGGTAGTTGAAGGGGAATATAAGCTTGCCCTAGGTTGACAGGGTAAGTGTTCTGGTTTCTCTGGCAATGGGCAGGGCCATAAAGCTTCCACAAGTTTTTGTCTTTTGTGTTTGGCGATCAGGGTGGGAAGAGAAATACCATCAGGTGGAGGCAGGATTAGGTGGGTCTGAGCTCAGACTCTCCTTAGGTGGTGCTTGCCATAGCCACCGTGGGGATGTGGGTTTGGTTCTCAGACCAATGGGGTTATGTTCCAGAGGGGATTATGGCTGCCACTGCTGTGCCATGTGGTTCACCAGGGAAGTAGGGGATAGCCAGTAGCAAAAGACCTCACCCAACTCTCACACAGTTGGCAAGGCTGGTCTTGCCTCTGCGGTGTCCCGCTAACAGCGCCAAGTTTAGTTAGATCCAGGAAGCCTGTGCATGGAACTCAGCCCTTTCCCCATGCTGTAAGCTTCCCAGATGAGAAAGCAAGCATGACTTTTAGGCCTTGCTCCTCTCCGTCTGCTCACAATGTTGGTGAAGGCTCCTGCACTCGTATCTGTAGCAGCTCCCATTCACCCCCTGGATTCTGTTCAAGATAGTTCATACTCATTTGCAAGTATTACATAATTTCATTGGAAGCATCTTTCAACCTGTGACCCCTCCCTAATTTTGCTGGCTTCCTTGCTTGAGGGCCTTTGCAAAATCCAGTCAGGGATAGCTTCCATGGGCTCAAGCTGAAGACTAGGTGTGCCTACAAGGCTCTTCCTGCTGCTGCTTCTACTTTTATATTTTACACAGCTCTCTAAATGTGTGGCAGCTCTAGATAAGGTTAAATCCTTCTTCCGTAATCTGGATTTTCATATTCGCCAGTAGGGATATGTGTTCGGAAGCAGGTTTTCCACTCTCACACTTTGGGAACTCAGTTTTTTGCCTGTCTCGCAGAATTTGCAGTGGCATCAGTTGGGCAATTCGAAAATGAAATTGTAATATAAGAGGCTGGGGGTTAATGTTCTTCCCTAATTAATGTCACCGAGTCTCTTCCTTCTCCTGAAAATGTAAAGTTTTCATTGTTTAAAAAAATGTTTTTAGAAACTTAAAAAAATCCTATTTGAAATATGAATGTATCTTCTGGCCAGAAAGAATGAATGAATATAAATGTGTTTGCATAAAAAGCTAAAATGTTATGGCCTTTATAATTTCTACGCCAGCAAAACAAATTAAATTATGTTTGTAACAAATAAGTTTTTAAGTATAATCTTGCACATAAAAGATACTTCTTATTTTCTGTATTGCTAAGAACCAGCAGCAACCATGAATATATTAAGATATGATAATGGTAAAAAGCAAAGATACTGAAAAGATAACATGTTTAAAGGAAACACAGTTTTTCCAAGATGTGTGTGGGGGTGTGGGTTGAAAATTGGGAAATAGTTTCCTTGGAATATGTTTGAAATTGTGTGCTACAGGCCACGTCTTGCCTATTTCATGTATAGATTTGTATCTATTGTCATGCATTGCTTAATGATGGGGATACATTCTGAGGAATATACCCTTAGGCAACATCATTAATGTAACAATATTATAGAGTGTACTTACACAAACCTAGATGGTATAGCCTACTACACACCTAGGCTACATGGTATAGCCTATTGCTCCTAGGCTGTAAACCTGTTTATCATGTTATTGTACTGAATACTGTAAGCAGTTATAATACATTGGTAAATATTTATGTATCTAAACATAGAAATGGTACAGTAAAAATACAATGTGAAAGATAAAAAATGGTACACCTATATAGGATACTTACCATGAATGGAGGTTACAGGACTCAAAGTTGCTCTGGGTGAGACAGTGAGTGGGGAGTGAATGTGAAGGCCTAGGACATGACTGTGTACTACTGTAGACTTTATAAACACTGTACACTTAGGCTGCACTAAATATTAAAAATTTAAGTAATCATGCTACAAAATTATGGCAGCTATGATGTCAGTAGGCAATAGGAATTTTTCAGCTCTATTATAATTTTGTAGGATTACCATCATATATGTGGTTCATCATTGAGTGAAACATCATTATGCGGCACATGGCTGTATTTCTATACAATTGAATTAAACTACAAGTCAATAACAGAATGATAGCTGGAAAACCTCAAAAATACTTGGATATTATCAACACACTTTTAATTAACATATGGGTCAGAGAAGAAATCTCAAGAGAAATGTTAAAGTATTTTGAACTAAATGAAAATGACAATACAACTTACCAGAATTTTTGAGATGCAGTTAGTACTTAGAGGGAAATGTATAACATTGAATGCATATATTAGAAAACAAGAAATATTTAAAATTAATAATATGTGTTTACCTTAGGGAACTAGAAAAAGAAGGGCAAATCAAATTCCAAGTAAGCAGCAGAAAAAAATAACCAAAATTAGAACAGAAATCAGTTAAATTGAAAATAGGAAATCAAAGGAGAAAATCAATAAAACCAACAACTAGTTTTGGAAAATATCAATAAGATTGCCAAATTTCCAGCCATGTCAACAAAAGAAAGAGAAGACACAAATTACTAATATCAGAAATGAAAGACAAGCTATGACTATTGATCCTATTGACATTAAAAGGATAATAAAAGACTATCATAAACAACATTAAGTCTCCAAATTTGATAACCTAGCTGAAATGGACCAATTCCTTGAAAGACACACTATACCAAAGCTTATACAAAGAGAAATAGATAATCAAAATAGGCCTATGTCTATTAAATAAATTCAGGTGGGCGCAGTGGCTCATGCCTGTAATACCAGCACTTTGGGCGGCTGAGACAGGAAGATCACTTGAGGTCAGGAGTTTGAGATAAGCCTGGTGAAACCCTGTCTCTACTAAAAATACAAAAATTAACCATGCGTGGTGATGGGTGCCTGTAATCCCAGCTACTTGGAAGGCTGAGGCAGGAGAATCACTTGAACGTGGGAGACAGAGGTTGCAGTGAGCCAACATCATGCCACTGGATTCCAGCCTGGACAACAAGAGTGAAACTCTGTCTCAAATAGTAAATAAATAAATAAATAAAATAATTTATAACTTTCCAAAACAAAAAGCAGCAGGCCCAGGTTGTTTCACTAGTGAATTCTACCAATATTTTTAAGAATAAATTATACCACATTCTTTATAACCTCTTCCAGAAAATAGAAGCCAAGAGAATACATCCTAACTCGTTCTATGTGACCAGCATTACCCTAACACCAAAAACAGAGGAAAACTAGACAATATGTCTCATCAACATAGATGCGAACTCTTCAATGACATATTAGCAAATTGTACCCAACAATGTAAGAAAAGAGTATTAGTCACATGTACCAAGAGAAATTTATTGAAAGCTGGTACAACATTTCAATCCCCATTAATATAATCCAGCACATCAACAGGCTAAAGAAGAAAGAGAATATGATCATATCAATCAGAAAAAGCATTTGACAAAATCCAACAACAATTCATGATAAAAAAAAAATCCCTCAGTAACTAGAAATGAAGGAGAGATTCCTCAGCTTGAAAAAGAACATCTACAAAATGCTGTAGCTGTAAGCGAACATCATGCTTAATGGTGAGATGCTAGATAATTTTATGTTAAGATCAGGAACAAGCCAAGGGTGTCTACTCACACCCTCCTATTCAACATTGTAAGAAAGGATAGTCTTTTCAGCAAGGGGTGCTGGAACAACTGGACATCTTCATGCCAAAAAATTAATATAGACATAGACCTTACATCTTCCACAAAATTTAACTCAAAATGGACCACGGACTTAAGTGTAAACAAAAAACTATAAAACTCCTAGAAGAAACGCATAGAAGAAAGTCTAGGTGGCCTTGAGTCTGGTGGTGATTTTTTAGACACAATACCGAGAACACGATCCACAAAAGAAAATATTGATGTTTCGGTGAAACCCTGTCTCTACTAAAAATACAAAAAAATTAGCCGGGCATGGTGGCAGATGCCTGTAGTCCATAGTCCCAGCTACTCGAGAGGCTGAGGCAGGAGAATGGTGTGGAGTGAGACTCCGTCTCAAAAAAAAATAAAGAAAGAAAGAAAAAGAAAATATTGATGTTTGACTTCATTAAAATTAAAAACTTCTGCCATGTGAAAGACATCATTAAAAGAATGAAAAGACATACCACACACTGGAAGAAACATTTGCATCTGAAAAACATCTGGTATCCAAAATATACAAAGAACTCCCAAAACTCAACAATAAGAAAACAATACAATTTTTAAAATGGACAAAAAATCTGAACAGACGCTTTACCAAATAAGGTATACACATAGCAAATAAACATGAAAAGATGCTCAACATCATATGTCATTAGGGAATACAAATTAAAATAACAATCAGATACCATTACACACATTAGAATGGCTAAAATCTGAAAGAGCAAAACCAAACTCTGGTGAGAATGTAAAGTAACGGGAACTCCAACTCATTGCTACTGGGAATGTAAAACAGTACAGCAACTTTGGAAGACAGTTTGGCAGTTTCCTGCAAAACTAAACATACTTTAACCATAAGACACAACAATCATGCCCCTTGGCATTTACTCTGATGAATCAAAAACTTATGTCCACTCAAAGACCTTCATCTTATGTTTAGATCTTTCTTCTTTTCTAATAAGCATATAGGCCAGGTGTGGTGGCTCATGCCTGTAATCCTAGTACTTTGGGAGGCTGAGGCAGGTGGATTGCTTGAGCCCAGGAGCTCAAGACCAACCTGGGCAACATGCTGAAACCCCATCTCTACAAAAAATATAAAAATTAGCCATGTGTGGTGGTGGGCACCTGTAGTCCTAGCTAGTTAGGAGGCTGAGGTGAGATGATCACCTGAGACCAGTAGGTCAAGGCTGTGGTGAGGCACGATTGTACCACTGCACTCCAGCCTGGGTGACAGGGTAAGACCCTGTCTCAAATAAATAAATAACATTAAAGAGGCGAGCATGGTGGCTCACGCCTGTAATCCCAGCACTTTGGGAGGCCAAGGCGGGTGGATCATCTGAGGTCAGGAGTTTGAGACCGGCCTGACCAACATGGTGAAACCCCATCTCTACTGAAAATACAAAATTATCCAGGTATGGTGGTGCATGCCTGTGATCCCAGCTACTTGGGATGCTGAGGCAGGAGAATCGCTTGAACCCAGGAGATGGAGGTTGCAGTGAGTTGAGATCACGCCATTGTACTCCAACCTGGGCAACAGGAGTGAAACTTCATCTCAAAAAAAAAATTAAAAAGATAAAAGATAAAAAAATAAGCATATAATACTATAAATTTCCTTCAAACTTTGCTTTAGCTACATTCCACAAATTTTGTTATGTATTTTCATTTTCATTTACTACAAATTATTTTTAATTTTTCTTGAGACTATGTCTTTGACCCATGTGTTATTTAGAAGTGTGTCATTTTATTTATAACTACCTGGGGCTTTCTAGATATCTATTACTTACTTCTAGTTTAATTCCACTGTGGTCTGAGAATATATTTTTTATGATTTCTATTCTTTTAAATGTTTTAAACTTCCTTTTATGACTCAGAATATGTCTACTTTGGCGAATGCAGTACTAAATTTTGAGGATACTTGATTGAGGGGATTTGCACACAAGTTAGATAAAGGACAGTAACTGATTTGGGAGGTCTACAGAGACATGGGATTTAACACCCTGACAAGAATCCTAGGATATACTGTGAACGTGTTGATGGTATATTAGAATTGATGGCTCATGCTAAGAGACATAAAACTGCCACATTTCCATGGCAAATGGTGGAGAAAGAGTGGTGGACATACTTGAGTGAATATACTATATTAAGACTGGGGACTGGACGTGGTGGCTCACACCTGTAATCCTAGCACTTTGGGAGGCCAACACAGGCAGATCACTTAAGTCAGGAGTTCCAGACTAGCCTGGCCAACATGGCGAAACCCCATCTCTACTAAAATGCAAAAATTAGCCAAGCATGGTGGTGGGTGCTTGTAATCCCAGCTACTCGGGAGGCTGAGGCAGGAGAATCACTTGAACCCGGGAGGCAGAGGTTGCAGTGAGCCAAGGTCGTGCCACGGCACTCTAGCCCAGGTGATAGCACAAAACTCTATCTCCAAAAAAAAAGACCCAAACACCCACCAGGTCATTATATTCCATGGAAAGTTCCTGATGGCACACTACTTACCAAGGCCATAAAGAATGCCCTAGAAGGAAAGCCAACAATAGTACTAAAATATGCAGTTGTGGCTCTCCTTGGTGTGCCAGAACCGATGGCAGGTAAGGCCATTATAGAACTAGGCTCACTAATAGCAGTGAGGTTGGTAAGACCTGAAACAATAAAGACCAGATGGTGCCATTCAAGTATCAGAAGGTAGGTGGACATAATTATCATAATAAGTGGCAATGTCGAAGGGGAAGCTAGAGGAGGCCTGAATCCTCTGAGGGTTATGGGGTTGGTTATTAGAACATAGCATCTTTAGGAGCAAAATGGATGGATAGCCAATGAGGTCATCATTCAATATGTACCATGAGTCAGCCTCAGGAGGCTAAGGGCAATTGCTCCAGTAGAAAGTCGTGATTTCTTGTTCTGTTTCCAGATTTAACTTAATTTTTCAACGTTGAAACCACTGACTAGAGGCCATGATCCCAGGAGAAAGACCCTGCAACACATTTTAACTGCACATGGTAATTATTTCCTAGTCGTTCCCAAAAGGTACTAGTCTCCATTTACTTGGGTAGCTGTGCACTGGGAAAAGGGGACTACCCAGATATTTGTTAGACACGGGGTCTGAATTGACACTGATACCTGGGACCCAAAGCATCTATTGTAGAGGAGACACAGAGATCCATGTAATAAATGGAGTCCTGGCTAAGGTTTGGCTGATAGTGAGTTATTTGTCTGATAATGTGTCATTTGTCCAGTCCCTGAATATATTATTAGAAGAGAAATACTTAGTACTTCATACACTCCCTCATACTGTGCCCCTGGCCTACAGAGTCAGACATTGGAAAAGACCAAGCGGGAACCTTGAAACTGCTTCTGCCCTCTAGACAAAATAATAAATCAAAAACAGTATCTTAACTGGGTGGTATTGGTGGAGGAAATTAGTGCCACTTTTAAATGTTTAAAAGATACAGGAATGGTTGATTCCCATTGTATGCATATGGATTATAAAAAATGAGTAGATCACCAGCAGCTGCACTAAGTAGTAGTCTCAATTTCAGTTGCAGTGCCAGATACAATATATTTTCTGTTGCAAATGAACATGGCACCAGGTGCATGATGTGCCGCCATTGGTTGTGCAGATGCATAATTTTCCATCCCTAACAGAAAAAAGAGGGATCAGAAACAGTTTGTATTCACAGGGAAAAGATTATAGTATACACTTATAGTCTTATAACAGGCCTATTTAAACTTTGTCCTTTGTCACAGTATGAAGAATGTAGACCATCTGGATGCCATGGAGATTATCACATTAACCCTTTATATTGATGATATATTTATCAAATCAGATGAGCAATAAGTTGCTAGTACATTGGAAACTTTGATAAGACACATGTTCTCCATAGGGTGTGAGATTCAGGAACCCGTTATATCAGTAACATTTGCAGAGTTCCACTGGTCAGGGGCATGCTGGGAAATCGTATCCAAAGTAAAAGACAAATCATTGCCTGCTGAACCTTCCAAACATACGGAAGCATAATGTCTGCTAGGCCTCTTCAGGTTCTGAAGGCTGTCAGTCACAACTGGGAATACTGCTTCAACTCAGTGCAGGAAAGGCTTCCAACTGTGTGTGGAGCTTCCAAGCAGAAAAGGACTCTGCAGCCATATGATCAGGCAGGTTCAAAGGTTCTGGATTTAGTGGTAGGAAAAGATGCTGTGAGGAATTTATGGCAACTTCCCTGCCCACAGTAAAGGAATAACAGCCCAGAAACAAAGGATTTTAGAATAAGGTTAGTCCCTCTTTAATGGAGAGGCACACACTTTTTGAAAAGCAAAAATACTTTGTTTTATGAGATGATGATGTATGAGATGGAACACCTGACCATGGGGCAAAACCCACCATGTGGTCAACACTACCCATCATGAACTTGGGTTTTATAAGACCTACCAAATCATATCACCAGGCAGATGCAGCAACAATCCATTGTAAAATAGAATTGGTTTATTTAGGATTGAGCAAGAACAGTACCAGAGAGCTCAAGGAAATTGCATAAAGAGGCAGCCGGGATCCCCATATCATTCATTGTTGTATTAATGCCTCTCCCTCAGGTTACACCTAAAGATGTGTGGGTCATCCCTTAAGACCATGTGAAAAATGAGGAAGGCCCAAATTTGGTTAATGGATGGGTTGCTTCTGTGGCTACAAGATGAAAATAGATGGCAACTGCCATATGCTACTCAGTGGTGGCAGTGAAAGCCAGTCACAAGGGAAAAATCTTGCCAATGGGCAGAATTTCAAGTGGGGTACCTGGTCATTGCTTTTGTGTGAAAGAGAAGTAGGCTGAGCTTAGAATATATGTACGGTCTTGGGGAGTGAGAAATTACTTGCACTGGCTATTAAGGGGCCTGGGAAGAGAAAGATTGGAAGATTCAGTAGGAAGTATAGAGGCATGTGGCATATGGGAGTCGGCATGAAGTGTGGCGTCCTCATATTGTATGTTAATACTTACCCTGATTCTGGCACAGTGGGCATATGAGCAAAGTGGTCATGCTGGGCAGTGATGGAAGTTATTTCTGGGTTTCATAGCCTAGGTTCTTATTCCCCAAAGCTGAGCTAGTGTTTTGTCACTGCCA
The DNA here is from genome assembly GCF_002776525.5 of Piliocolobus tephrosceles. Classification (NCBI taxonomy): domain Eukaryota; kingdom Metazoa; phylum Chordata; class Mammalia; order Primates; family Cercopithecidae; genus Piliocolobus; species Piliocolobus tephrosceles. The sequence goes on from NC_045441.1 coordinate 84,369,451, forward strand.
GATGTCCAAACTGCCAGAAACTAGGCATGAAGTGGCTCGTTGATTATACTGGGCACAGTAATAGACATGCCAGGTCTAAGTTTTGTTGTTGTTGTTCACATTGCATTTTTAAGACTTACAGAGTTTCACTGGCATGGCATCATATATAACTTTGTATCAGACCAGGGAATGTCCTTTACAGCAAAGGAGGCATGGGGGTAGGCCCATGATCATGCAGTTCACAAGCCTTATTATACACTGAATCAACCAGAAACTTCCTGATAAGAGTATTGGAAGGGCCTGTTAAGTAGCATCAGCTTGGAGGTGCTATTCTTGAGAATAGGGTATCATTTAAGATGCAGTATACAGTTGGGGTTTAAGAAGTTTTTATGGTGCTACGCCCCCAACAAACTAAGTCTAGTAATCCATGAGTGGAACAGGAGTGGACCTGCTTGCTGTCACTTATTTGACCCTCTTGAATGTGTTTCCTACCTCAGCGACTCCTGTTGAATTATCAGCTGCAACCACCACCCAGCCATTTTGAGTTCCTTGTGCCAATAAACTAACAGGCAGAGTCACTATGTGGGGTAATTGATCCTGATCCCTCTTCAGTAACTTGTTGCCCCAGCTTCTGGGAGTACTGACAGTAAACAGCTTTCAACTTCTACTAACAGCTCCTTCAGAGATTGTATCAGCTGATGAGCCTCATTGCCCAGAGTCATGCTCTTTCCTAGAGTGACCCATACTCAAATGACTTATCGGTCATCTTCACCGAGCAACTCTGAAAAGCACCCTGTGGAGTCAACTGATATCCACAGGCACCCCTTAGAAAACATCTGCATACTGGCCGGGCGCGGTGGCTCAAGCCTGTAATCCCAGCACTTTGGGAGGCCGAGACGGGCGGATCACAAGGTCAGGAGATCGAGACCATCCTGGCTAACACGGTGAAACCCCGCCTCTACTAAAAACTACAAATAAAACTAGCCGGGCGACGTGGCGGCACCTGTAGTCCCAGCTACCCGGGAGGCTGAGGCAGGAGAATGGCGTGAACCCGGGAGGTGGAGCTTGCAGTGAGCTGAGATCTGGCCACAGCACTCCAGCCTGGGTGACAGAGCGAGACTCCGTCTCCAAAAAAAAAAAACACCTGCATACTAAATTCCATCTCAGTCTGCCTGCTAAGGGAACCCAAGTCATGAGGGCCTCGTGGAATGACTTTTTACAGACTTTTGTCTATAAAAAGTTTTCATACTGCTTGAAAGTGCTAAAACAGGGTAAAGAAAATATTTTATGGAACTGCTATGAGGGGTACCTAATGTGGTCTTGAGAGCCTCGAAAGTTTTGGATAGGGGAACACCAAACCATTCAATTTATCCCTTCAAGTTAAATTTTAACAAAATGGGAACAAACTGTTTTTGAAATGGTCATAACATAGTGAGAGCATTTTGAAAATAAATATTTGGAAATGTTTCTGTTGGTTACATACGTTTATTCCTGAAAATACATGTCACTGTAACAATGCTCACACTTGTAAATGGAATTTTCTATCCTGTTTAAAAATCTTCCAAAAGACCTTCTAATTGAAAACTGATTAATCTCAGGCATCTGAAAGCTTACTAACTAGATTTCAAAGAATATTTGGGATTCCTGGGGAACTAAACTGAAAAATTAGTATTATAATTTTGCAAATGGAGCTAAGAGTGTAGGATCCAAGTATTTTGTGTGTGTGTGTGTGTGTGTGTGTGGGTGTGTGTGTTGAGCTATGACAGCCATAAAAACCAAGTATTGAAATAACTGAATTTTTGACCAGGTGCAGTGACTCACACCTGTAATCCTAGCACTTTGGGAGGCTAAGGCGGGCAGATCATTTGAAGCCAGGAGTTCGAGACCAGCCTGACCAACATGGCAAAACCCTGTCTATACTAAAAATCCAAAAAAATAGCCAGATGCAGTGGCACATGCTGAGCTGAGATTGTACCACTACACTCCAGCCTGGGCGACAGAGCAGACTGTGTCTCAAAAACAAAACAAAACAAAAAACAAAAAACAACCAAAACCAAACCAAACCCCCCAAACAAAAAACCCTGAGTTTTCAAAATATTAAATCACAGAACATTTTCTAATGAGAAAGCATAAAGACTTGGCTATCTAGTTACTTTGAATAGTTCCTTTAACTCTTGTTCAAATATTTTAATGGCATTTTTGGTGACAGCAAAAACGTATCAGTATCATTGGTGAAAAAATGTTGCATATATTTTATCCCTTAAAAATTAGCCAGGCGTGGTGATGCATGCCTCTAATACCAGCTACTTGGGAGGCTGAGGCATGAGAATCACTTGAGCCTGGCAGGCGGAGTTTGCAGTGAGCAGAGATCATGCCACTACACTCTGGCCTGGGACAAAGCGATACTTTATATATATAAATATATATTATAAATTAATTTTTTTATAAATTATATATATTTTTTCAAATATATATTAGTAGAGTAACATACATGTTATACAACACACACATACATTAGAGCATGTGGTCAAAGTGATTTTTAAAACCAAAAACAAAGCTTTGTTAAAAGAAATTTCTACAGATGGTTCCTTCTTGGTTTTACTGGATTTCATAATTTGACTGGGTTCACCTATTCCCAATATCCTTTGAGGTTTGAGGAAGTCAGCAGTAGAACTGAAGACAACTGATCTTATCCTATAGTACAAAAGCTAAATGCTACTGTACATTTAAGCATAACCAAGTAAAACAAACAAAAATAATATACAGGGACTTTGATAATTTTGACTTCTCACGAAGGAATTGGTCATATTCTTCAATAAGTATGGCTGAGTATATCTGTGTTTTAGTTTTTCTTTTCCATCATGTTATCAGTGTTCAAAATTGGCATACCTTTTTCTTGCAGGATTACTTTTTGCTGACAAATTTGTTTTTGCCCCTTTAGTTGCCCAGAGCTGCTCCTAGACTTTTTTTTTTTTTTGCTATGGGATTTTAAAGAGGCTACTTTCCTCACATATTGCCTATAAAATTAATGCTAATTAAAAATACTGTTAGCAAGACCTAAGTTCTGATATTCCCTATAACTAATGCAGCTAAAAGGCTAAATGGCCGTTTCATTTGGTTTGTCTTTGTACTATGCCATTCTTCCTCTCCAGTCTCTGACACCTCCCATGACAAATAATGTAATTATAGCACATGGCTCATGGATAGTATATTATTTGTTATAGTACAACTTTAATACAGGCAAGTCCATTGTGGTTGTTATCTAGGGTAACTGGCTCCAATTAATTTCTCTTGAGCATACCACTCTGTGACTGGCATTGTTTAGACCTTTTTTACTTGGCAAACTCATGGTTTTAAGATTGAGGTTTACTTTACATTTATTATTATGCTTAAGAACCTTTCCATCTCTTATAGGAAGAGTCCTAGCATTCTTACATTTCACTTTATTAATGAAACAGCACTGGAATAATTTGATTGAAATGTAACATAAAACTGTCTTTGTTCTCATAATCAAAACTGCATTTAGAGAAGCTGGTAATATTTAAATAACATTTATTAACCTAGAGTATTTTAATATATCCTTTAGATGGCAGAATAGAATTACACATCCATCCTGGCAACTAAGTGCTTTAAGAAACCCCCAAAACCCCAAAATTCTATCTGATAACACGGAATCATCTTACATTTCTAGAAATAAGGGTTCAAATTCAATGGTTTTAGGTCAAAGTTTTATGCATAAAATTCTTTGTTTTCTATTCCTCTTTTAAACATATATATTTTGCTTGCACATTCATTAGGGTTCTCTACATAAAAAATCACAAATTTTAGAATCAGAAGCATCTATGTATGATTCCACAAATTATTCTAATATCAGACATAATACTGAACTATGCATGCAGAAAGGTCATTGGCTTCAAAAACCAATGATAATGATTTTTGTGAAATACATCTTTTGCTACAACTGTGTACTTGTATATCTTAGAAAAATAAACATTCATTTTTGAGTCACAGTATCAAACTGTCTTCACTGCTGCTGCTCTGACCACCCCTAGAAATATGGAATCATCAACTTTGAATGCTAGACTGTTACCTTTAGATGAAAGTTGAAATTAGAGTGCCTGTTTCTTTTCTTTCCTAACATCTTTTAACTTCGGTACTCTTGAAATCACAGAATTCTACTTTATCCCGTGGCTGCTGGGGATTTGTTGTCTGGACAACTTCGGCAATGCGGGTCACTTTCCATCAAGGAAACCAAGTTTCCTGTCCACCCTGATGATCTCTGAAGATTCCTATTTTTCAAGATACCTTGCTACATTAAAGATTAAGTGTCCTTTTGTGAACAAATCGGGGAACTAAACCATAAGTGCTATTAGAGAATTAGGATCACTTATGATTAGGTGTTTGAGACCAGCAACACACCAAAAAACCCATCACTCAAAAAAAAAAAAAAAAAGAAAAAAGAAAAAGAGCTCGGCTCAAGTCAAGGATCCTCCCATGTCAGCCACCTGAGTAGCTGGGGCTACAGGCATGTGCCACCAAACCCTATTTTTTTTTTTTTTTTTTAATAAAAACAAAGTTTAGCTATGCTGCCCAGGCTCACCTTGAACTCCTGATCACAAGTGATCCTCCTATCTCAGCTTCCCAAAGTACTGGGATTACAGGCATGAGTCAGTGCCCGGCTATGCCCAGGAGTCTGAGGCCACAATAAGCTGATTGCACCATGGTAACCAGGCCTGGACAAGAGAGACCTAGTATCAAAAAACAAAAGAAAGAAAAACAAAAAGGCAAAGCACCTTCTGGGTAAACATTACCTTGGCTGTGCCTTGGTAACAATTAGGAAAAACTACCCCTACCTCTAGGTAGATGCACCTCAATGCCAGGACACACTACTTCTTACAAATAACCTGCCTTCATCTCATTGGCTGGGTGCCCATCTGCATAGCTGCACAGCACAATCCAAACAAACTGTATGTGGTAGCCCAAGTAAACTGAAATTATTCCAAATAAACTGAAATTTAAGCACTTGAAAAAAGCTGAATACTCATTATGAAGACCGTGTGGTATTCTAAGTTCAATGTTCAGTGTCAAAATAGTTTAACAAGTTTTACTGAAGGGTTCAGACTTTCTCTCCTTAATAACTTAATGTAAAATGATGCCCAGAGTACCACTGCAAATTGAAGTCACTTTTTTTTTTTTTTTTGAGACGGAGTCTCGCTCTGTCACCAAGCTGGAGTGCGGTGGCGCAATCTCAGCTCACTGCAATCTCTGTCTCCAGGGTTCAAGCAATTCTCCTGCCTCAGCCTCCCAAGTAGCTGGGATTACAGGAGCGCACCACCATGCCCAGTGAATTTTTCAGTTTAGTAGAGACAGGCTTTGATCATGTTGGCCAGGATGGTCTCGATCTCCTGACCTCATGATCCGCCTGCCTTGGCCTCTCAAAGTGCTGGGATTACAGGCATAAGCCACCACACTCAGCCAGACACTGTTACTCTTAAAGTCAAAGGATCATAGAGTGACTTTACATACCTTTTAGTTATTTGAAACATTTGGGGAACACTGATAACTGAAGGGAAACAAACCTGCAAATAATTTCCCAAGTTCCATTTAGATTTTTCAAAGGTTGTCTACAAAACCTGATATTTACACATACATACATGTATTTGTGACAGAAAATGGAATAATTTACAATGGAAACAGGGTGTGCATGTATGCACTGTAAAGACTCTTATTGAGCCTACTTAAGGTACTGGTATGAAAAATAAAGGTGTTAAAAAGCCAGTATTCATTGATGCTGTCCTAACAGTCAAATACATGCAGGATAAGCATATGAACTAGTCCTATATTGAGAATCATATATTTCAAAAAAATTAAGACTAGTAACCTAATTTTTAGTGACAATATATTCATGTACTATGCAATAGCACCAACTGAATGTCACTGGTGGTAGGTAGTCTTACTCCTACAAGAACATACTCAAAGGCAAATGCCTTATATCCACAGATTCAAATTGACATTTCTTGTATTTGAATTTTCTCTTCTCCAAGTGGTTTTATCAGTAAGTGCCAGATCAAGCCAATCCGTGTATATATCCCAAATCCTTGTATATACCCCTGTATCTGTAATTCAATGCCATCCTTTTCTTTTTCATCTCCTACCAAATTAGGGGGTAATCTTCTTTTTTTTTTTTTTTTGAGATGGAGTCTCACTCTGTCACCCAGGCTGGAGTATAGTGGTGCGATCTCGGCTCACTGCAACCTCCACTTCCCAGGTTCAAGCAATTCTCCGCCTTTGGAGGGTACAGCTGGGACTACAGGTGCATGCTGCCTTGCCCAGCTAATTTTCTGTATTTTTAGTAGACAGGGTTTCACTATGTTGGCCAGAATGGTCTTGATCTTCTGACCTCGTGATCCACCTGCATCGGCCTCCCAAAGTGCTGGGATTACAGGGGTGAGCCACCAGAGAGTCAACTTTTGAATATTCTCAAAGTTATTTACAAAGGTAAATAATTAAAAATAGCAAATTATATTCCACATGGTAGCCTGGTTAAGTCTTTCCTTCATGACTTCTAGCTACCACTCTACATAATCTAATTACTCAGCACCAAAATACTAGCATGGTCCACCAGTGACCCTCAAGTGTCAGTATTTCTGATGATTTCCAGAATTCAAATATTGAAATGTATTTTCCCTTTCTGTATGAAATTCAGGTTTTTCAAGGCAAGGTCATCCTATCCTGATTATCTTTTTAAATTTACAATACAACTAGAATATCCAAATGTATAATGCTAAGTTTGATATTCCCCAAACTTCACTTTACTGGTGGTTTTCAGTGACCAAGCAAATTATTATTCACTGTAATTCTCAGGAAACAATTATGAACATATATATAATGTAAAATAAGACCAGTCAAGTTTATACTGTAATTTTTCTGTAACAGTCATTCAATTCTGTAGAAAATTGCAAACGTTTATTTTTAATATTTACATTTGGTTCTGTAAACAAAGCTGGTAAAAAAAATGTCCATACATATTTATAAAAATTTCAAGAATATGATCCTTATCACTTCTGAAAAGTATGCATTTTTTAAAGTCTAAAAGCCAGTAAATGTAGAAGTTGAAGGGGACGAGAAAAACGCTGTTAACAGATTATTTGAATTTTCCTCTTCCCAAATATCTAAAACACTGCATATACCACTGTTTTCCGTGTAGCTTGTGAAACCCAAAAATTCTGATTTCTCTTCACTAGTCTGAAACAAGTCTAGTAAAGATTGTACTGGTGAACTACAAATTCTGTTTTCTTCTTGTGTAATAAATTCAGTTCTTTTATCAAATTCAGCATTTGGTTCCAGATTTTCTTTTCTATTTCTTCCTAATATTATTTTCACTTTTCGATGTATTTTACCAGAAGGTAAACTATCCATATTCTTGATGTCACATTCATTGAGTTCCTCAGGAGTAGTATGGGATGGAGCCTTTGCCTGAACAGTTAGGTGCTCTTGTGAACTGTTCATTGTTATCAGACCAGAATCATGAGTAAACATTGAATGAAGGTCCTTTTCCTTGAGATCCTTTGCTGGAAAAAGCATAATATCTGACTTTTGTTTTGGTTGAGATGCACTATTATCTGTACTGAAATCAGAAACATGTACAGATGCCTTTACGTTACATTTATAGTGATCTGCCCTTAGTTCTTCTAAGTCATTTTCACTTAACGTGTGTTCGGAAATGTCAAGAATGCATTCCTGTTTGTTTTTATGTAGAGGTAGCTGTGTAAAACTCTGTCTTATGTCATTGTCAGCTGTACTTAACATGGAACATTTATTAGTCGTTTTCTCATTAAGCCCTCTTAATTCATTTGAAGGGTGGGGGATGGGCTCTGAAGTAAACAGAAGCTCTTTTTCAGTTTCCTGGGTCTCTTTATACAGGAAATTCTGCTCCATCACTGTTATATCATCTTCCCAGCAATCTTTCTGAGAAATATGTTGGTATTCCACTTTTTCCTTTTGTTCAGTCTTTTTCAGGACATTTGCAGAAACAGGAGAAAGGGATCCAACATTGTATTTTATTCTTTGTAGGAAAAATAAAAGAAAAATATTAAAATAATTGCTATCAAAAATTCCTTAGTTAGAAATTAAATTAGTAAAAACATTATATAATCGTTGAGAAACCTATTTAACTTGGGAAATTGTACAAAAATACAAACATCTTAACATTTTGCCAAATTAACATGAGCTGTTTTTAAAGTAATACCACTTTTCAGATATAGCTGAAAACTCTAGTGTACCTCTCTCCTCTACATTCCTTGCCTCCCTCCCAGAGATAACCAATATCCTGAATTTTGACATTTAAAATTACTTTAATCATGTAAATGAAAGAAAGATGATAGTAAAGGGATCTGAGTTTGCCCCTAATTTTGCTTTCATTATTCTGAACAATTTCATAACTTCTGTGCTTTGATTTACATTAATGCACATTTTACTCTTCATTTTACTTAGCAATGTGGAGAATAAGTATTTACTGAGAAACCTATGGCAAAAACATATATTTTAAATTTATATTTAAGAATATTTAATATCGAAATGAGCTAGAAACTTAGTATCTTTATACTTTCAAAGGTGATAAAGTTGTAACTTTTGAGCTTCAAACATATTTGACCTAAAATTATTTTCTTCATGGAGCATCTTGATATCCCTGAAATGCCAGTTTGTATTAGACAACCCTAAATAATATACCATTAGAGAAAAAGTTAATAGCTCACCAATTACATTTTATGTCCCGCATGTCACAGATTAACTGTGAGAAATGATACAATTTTTCCTGCCCCTTCAACCAGAATGTTTTTTTATCTTGTTCATACATTTACTTACAAATAAATATAAATCATTGAACAAATAGGCAATAAAAATATGTAAAAAAAAAAAAGAAAACTAGTCTAACCTGGCTTTTAAGTCCAAGATGTTTAGGAGACTTGCCCACAGAAGTAAAATTAGTGCACATAAAAATAAGACCATCAAGGAACAACCAGTACTAGCTCAGAATTTTGCTACAGACAGAATTTTTAAGGAATTATGAGTTCTTAGAGTAGCCCGCGTAGGATTTTTTTTTTTTTTTTTTGAGAGAGTCTCTCTGTCAACCAGGCTAGAGTGCAGTGGCCTGATCTCAGCTCACTGCAACTTCCACTTCTTAGGTTCAAGTGATTCTTGTGCCTCATCCTCCTAAGTAGTTGGAACTACAGGCATGTGACACCACTAATTTTTTTTTTTTTTTTTTTTACAGGCTTTCACCGCGTTGGCTAGGCTGGTCTACAACTCCTGGCCTCGAGTGATCTGCCCGCCTCAGCCTCTCGAAGTGCTGGGACTACAGGTGTGAGACACCCCGCCCAGCCACAGTAGCCCACATAGTTTTAATATTTGGAAATACGCCTCCTCTTCAAATCCACATTAAGTCAGTCATGAAACCATTCTGAATGTCACAGAAATATGGGATTTAAGAACTGTTCCACCTGAAGCAAAAAAACTTTCTAGTTAATTTTCAGAAGATGTATCTTGGTATCACATTTCTAATCTTCTTTATGCCTTAAATAAGGTTAGTCTAAGAATAAAGACTAACTTAATGAGTCATCACCACCTCTAGGGTATATCCATATGAAAACATTTCTTTTTAAGTTTATGGGAATAATCTAAACAGGACAATTTTTGTCTATGTGCACTTAGTGTACATTGAGCAGTACTGTATTCACACTTAAAAGTCCTGTCAGTACCTTTAGTAAATATACCCATCATAAGGTTTAGGCAAAGATTTTTTTTTTTTTTTTTTTGAGACAGAGTCTTGCTGTGTCACCCAGGCTGGAGTGCAGTGGCGCGATCTCGGCTCACTGCAAGCTCCGCCTCCCGGGTTCATGCCATTCACCGGCCTCAGCCTCCCAGTAGCTGGGACTACAGGCGCCTGCCACCACGCCCGGCTAATTTTTTTTGTATTTTTAGTAGAGACGGGGTTTCACCGCGTTAGCCAGGATGGTCTCGATCTCCTGACCTCGTGATCCGCCCGCCTCAGCCTCCCAAAGTGCTGGGATTACAGGCTTGAGCCACTGCGCCTGGCCTCAGGCAAAGATATTTAGTGAAAATACAAAGACCTAAGAGGCAAGTGGAGGAAGGTTTCTTAAAACTCCTTAATATTACCTAAAAGTTCAATAAAACTTTTAGTCTGAGTAAATGGTAAATTTTATGGTTCTCTAGCCTTCAGTCTATTTTTGTAAATAAAATTGTATCAAAATACAGCCACATCTATTGTACAAAAAAGCTAGTTAGTTGTAACATAGATCTGACAGTTCACAAAACCTAAAATATCAACTATCTGGCTCTTTACAGGAAAAGTCTGCCAACTCCTTCTAAACTACAATGTCAAGAATGAGACTAATTAGTGGGGTGTAGTGGCACATGCCTGTAATCCCAACTACTCAGGAGGCTGAGGCATGAGAATCTCTTGTGCATGGGAGGTGGAGGTTGCAGTGAGCCGGGATTACACAACTTCACTCCAGCCTGGGTGATAGAGCGAGACCATCTCAAAATAAAACAAAAAATTTAAAAAAGGAAAAATTTTAGATAAAAAGAATTTTTTTTTTTTGAGACGGAGTCTGGCTCTGTCGCCCAGGCTGGAGTGCAGTGGCTGGATCTCAGCTCACTGCAAGCTCCGCCTCCTGGCTTTATGCCATTCTCCTGCCTCAGCCTCCCGAGTAGCTGGGACTACAGGTGCCCGCCACCTCGCCCGGCTAGTTTTTTGTATTTTTTAGTAGAGACGGGGTTCCACCGTGTTAGCCAGGATGGTCTTGATCTCCTGACCTTGTGATCCGCCCGTCTCGGCCTCCCAAAGTGCTGGGATTACAGGCTTGAGCCACTGCGCCCAGCCGATAAAAAGAAAATTTAAAAAGAATGGAACTAAAAGTAGTCTAAGGTAAGGATCTTTGATAGTAGGGAAGAAGGGAAGGGAAGAAGTTACTGGTTTTTAACCATATTTACATCCTGAAAATACATACTCCTTCTAAGAACAGGCAAACTGTGTTTATTTTTAGTTTAATAAAATAGTTTAATATTCGAGTATTATTTATTTATTTATTTATTTTTGAGACAAGAGTCTCACTGTCACCCAGGCTGGAGTGCAGTGGTGCAATCTTGGCTCACGCAACCTCTGCCTCCCAGGTTTCAAGTGATTCTTCTGCCTCAGCCTCCTGAGTAGCTGGGATTACAGGCACACACCACCACACCTGGCTAATTTTTGTAATTTTTTCAGTAGAGACAGGGTTTCACCATGTTGGCCAGGCTGGTCTCAAACTCCTGACCTCAGGTGATCCACCTACCTCAGCCTCCCAAAGTGCTGGGATTACAGGCATAAGCCACCACCCCCGGCCTTCTAGAATTTAAAACTTAGGTTGATAAAACTAATTACCTTTTCTTTTTAGGTGTGTCCTTTTCATATTCCACAAAGTCAAAAACTAACTTAGATACAATATCATCAACAACTTGATACTGGTTACTCTGTGCAAAGTTTCTGTGTTGCTCACTTAGAAGGTGCTAAAACAAAATTAAAAACATATATCAAAAAATTGTATTTTAAAACCAAGAGATGCCTTTTAAATTAAGGTTTTCTAACATTCTCATGCCCCTAAAATTAGGTTTCCAATAGCTACTCCAAAGATAATACCCTTTACTAGACTTCAAAAGACGTTTAAAATAAAATAAAATAAAATAAAACAAAACAAAACAAAAGTCACTTTTGAGAAGCCAGTAAAACTACTTTGGTTTTTAGTCTTCAGTGAGAAAAGACAAATACTAATTTGTAGTTACAGCGGAACTGAAAAGAATGAGCTATGTCAGAAAACGAAGACACAGGTTGGGCGCAGTGGCTCATGCCTGTAATCCCAGTACTTTGGGAGGCCGAGGTGGGCGGGTCACCTGAGGTCAGGAGTTTGAAACCAGCTTGGCCAACATGGTGAAACCCTGTCTCTACTAAAAATACAAAAAAACAGCTGGGCGTGGTGGCACATGCCTGTAGTCCCAGCTACTTGGGAGGCTGAGGCAGGAGAATCATTTGAACCCAGGAGGTGGAGGTTGCAGTGAGCTGAGATGGCACCACTGTACTCAAGCCTGGGCAACAGAGCAAGACTCTGTTGCAAAAAAAAAAGAAAAGAAAAAAAAAAACAGATATAGACAGAGAAATACAACAGTAACATTTTGGAAAACACGTTTCCCTCTATTACTTTGTCTTCAGGCAATTATTACCAAGTAAGGCAGGGCTTACAGAGTAATAAATGAATGAAATGTAAGTTAACATAAAAGAATCCAGAAAGTAGATTAAACACATGAACCACATTAAATGCTGTAAAGTACTAAAAAAGCCAAGATTCATAATTGAAGAACACATTTGAGAATGAACAACAAATGATCTCAATTACTCAGTGCTTGTAACAGAATATACAGAAATTACTCTCATTCTTAAGAGTAGTCAAAACCAGCAGGCGCAGTGCCTCATGCCTATAAGTCCTAGCACTTTGGGAAGCCAAGGATGGCGGATCACCTGAGGTCTGGAGTTCAAGACTAGCCTGGCCAACAAGGTGAAATCCCGTCTCTACTAAAAATACAAAAATTAGCCAGGCATGGTGGCGCATGCTTGTAGTCCCAGCTACCAGAGAGGCTGAGGCAGGAGAATCTCTGGAACCCGGGAGGTGGAGGTTACAGTGAACTGAGATTGCATCACTGCACTCCAGCCTGCATGACAGAAAAAGACTCCATCTCAAACAAAAACCAAAAAACAAAACAAAAAGAGTGATCAAAACCAAAAGTAAACAAGTTCACAGCATAGTGAGATAAAATTCACAGCAAACAAAGTTCCTTGTGAATAGATGGAATCTCCGGCCTAACTTTATTATTTGTCTGTCAGCTGATCAGGAAGGGAATTGTACTTAGAAGCTTGCCTCTAGATGACCATGAAAGAACCTAATTTCTATTTCCCTGGTTTCATGCAATTTTACATTTTGATGATTTGATTACATTTCCAAAAACTAAATTCTCCATTGGTCACAAAAAGCCACAATGCATCCTGGAATATACATGTATTCCTTCCTTACTTGCAAACTTTACCATTTACAAATTATATATGCCCAGTAATAAAAACAAGCAATTATTAAAATTTAAAAGGAAACATCCAATCTGTAAGCTCAGATTCAGTCTACTAATGTTCTGGGAAGGAAAAATTTCCAACTTTTATTTAGTTCCCCTCTAATTTCCATTAAATTCTTCTTATTCATCCTTAAAGTCTTAATTTAAAAGTCACTTGTGTTCAGTTGGGCCTTTTGAGACCCTAATTCTAGGTTAAATAACCTCATTATTTATTCCCATTGCTCTTCATACTTTTGTGAAACTCATCACACTTGGAAATATATATATTTTGTATCTACTCTGCCAGACCATAAGGTGCATAAGGGTAGGGATGTCCACCTTATCTGTTGCTTTTTCTCCAGTACTCAAAAATATTTGTTAATTGAATCCCTTGATACAAGTGGAATTGAATCATTTTGAAACCTAACATTCAAAAAATGTTTCTTTACTCTTAGCAACTAAGAAACATATAAATGAAAACTGTAAAAACATGACCTTAAATTTCAATCCCAACCTCTAATCTCAACATCTGCGTTCACTAATTCTCCTTTGTGGCAACCATTGAACAACTTTTTTCATTTTTTAGCCTCGACATTTTCTGAGCACCAAATTAAGCATCCATTCTAGAGTATTTTGTTGCTACACCACCAAAGTAAAACTTCAGAACCAATTGGTAATTTTAATTTTCAAAATGATTTTCAGGAAGGGGAAATAATTCTGAGATACTTCAGCTTCTGATTAAAAGCAATTTTAGACTAACCATAGTTTTCTCATTTATTACATAAAAACAAAAAAAAATTGACACAAAACACTAATATATTTTGGTTTATAAAATAAACTTCAATTCAGAGTCTGAAGACAGATATGTTCAAGTATTATTCTTTCCCCTTAACTTTCCCACCATCTTCTACCAAAACCAAACCAAACACCAAAACAAACCTATCTACTACATAAAAAATAATTCAAATAACAGCTGACAATAAGCAATTACTGTGTGCCAAACACTGTCCAAGGTCACACAGCCAGGGAGCCAGGATTCAAACCTGGCAGCCTGAATCCACAGCTCTTGCTCTTTTCATCAGTTTGCAAACTATAATAGTTCCCCCATTTTCATCCTATATACCCTACCTTTTCCAACTCTTCCATTTCTTTCTGCTACCTCAATGGTCTTTACTTCTTTAAACTCTTCTCTTCCCATTATAAATAATAAGCCCACTTTTTATTTGCTAAGGTTCAAAATACTATAGTAACCCTTGACTACCATTTTCCCTTACTTGCAACATCCAATCCATTGGCAAATCCTCTTGGTCCCACCTTTAAAACAAACCCACAATCTGACCACGTTTCAGCACTTCTACTACCACTTAGTCTGGACTACCAATATCTATTCCTTGGTCCCATCAATCATTTTAAATTGGGACTTTTGCACTTGCTTATCTCAATATCCAGGTCTTATTACTTCACTTCTCTCAGGTCTCTACTCAAATGTCACCTTATCAGTTAGGTGTTCCTTGTCTAGGCTAAATAGCAACATCTCCATTCCTATCTTCTGTTTTTTCATAGCACTGATCTAATATTTTCTGTATACATTTTTATTACTCTTTTATCCTGTGGTTACCTATCTCTACCCCTACCCCACCCCCACCCTACAGAATATAATCTTCACAAGGGTAAAAAATTAAGTCTGTTTTGTTCAATGCTGTTTGCCCAGAGTAGTGATCAGTATGTAGTAGATGCTCAGTATTTGTTGAATAAATAAAATTCATTTTCAATACTCATTTCCTCCCTTGAGTTATTAAAATGCAAAATATCTCCATCAGAATAACAAGCTAAAGTTTAAAACAGAAGTATTAGAGTTTTTGAAACAAGCCCCCAAAATATAAAATCTCATTTACAGTTTCTAGATCTTCATACTTCTGCAGGCAACATTCGCAATATCCTTTTTTCTTCTTCTCTTTCAACTGGAGTTGAATTGAGGTTCCACCATACTTATCACCATCCGTTTGGATTCTGACGACAGAAATACATAGTAAAGAATTAACTGCTGAACCTAAGGAATAACTTTTAAACTTTATTGTCCTAAACTATCACACAAAGAATCTGCGTAATTTGCAGAGACTTATATCAGCACGTACTTTTAATCATATTTCTTTACACTATATTGAGAAGCAAACTAAAGATTTAATGAATAATCTGGAGAATATTTCAGATCATTCAAGATAAACTACACAGTTTCATTTACAAATATTTTAAGACCCTCCCCACCTCCATCTAAACAGGTTCAGACTTATACAGAGGGAAAAGTAATCAGAATAGTAATTACAAACACAAACAACCATTATGGCATAAACCAAACTATTTCAAATCTTTACAAAGAAAAGTTGAGATGAAATTCTGAATATTCCTTCTTAAAAGTAAAAATTCAAACCAACCTTAGTTTAACCTGAGTTTGCTTTTGCATACTAGATGGCTTGTCTACATCAAATGGACTGCAGGGCTTCTGAACAGAATAATTTATAAAAGGCATATTGGTCAGCTGAAGATAAAACGGCCTATAAAGTCTAAAAGAATAGAAAGACAAATACATGAGCTTCTTTATGATTAAAGAAAAAAAGTTTTAAAGTTTTGTGTTTCAAAGTCATATAATTCAGTTGGAATCTGAAATAAACAACAGAAATTATTTAGGCTTCCCTTCAAAAAATCAATTTCAGGCCTAATATTTTTAACACTTACACATTTTAACAATTGTGGTACAATTCAGTTGCATTAAGTAATCACAATTGCTGTGGTACCATCACTGCTACCATCCATCTTTTGTAAAATGACGTATTTTCATCTTGCAAAAACTGAAACTCTGTACCCATCAAACAGTAACTTCCCAAATACCCTTTCTCCATATCCCCTGACAACTACCATTCTACTTCTTGTTATCAATTTGACTTATGTAGGTGCTTCATGAGTGGAACCATGCAGTATTTTTCGTTTTATTTCACTTAGCATATCTTAAAAGGTTTATTGATGTTGCATGTATCAGAATTTCAATCCTTTTTAAGGCTGAATAATATTCCATTGAGTGTGTGTACACACATCTCACATATTATTTATCCATTAATTTGCTGATGGACTTGGATTACTTTCACTTTTTGGCTGCTGTGGAGTTTTGAATAGTAGCCATCCTAAATAATGTAAACTGGTATCTCACTATGGTTTAGATTCGCATTCCCTAATGATTAGTAATGCTGAGCATCTTTTCATATGCTTATTGGCTATTTGTGTATCATCTCGAAAAATGTCTATATTCAGCGCTTTGCCTATTTTTAAAACTGGGTTGTTTTGTTGTTGAGTTGTAATTCTTTATATATTCTGGATATTAACACTCTTATTAGATATATGACTTGTTCAACCTGAGAAAGCTGAAAAAAAAATAGATATATGACTTGCAGTATCTTCTTCCATTCTTTGGACTGTTATATCCCTTTAGGCACAGAAATTTGTATTTTTGATACGGTCCAATTTAATTATTTTATCTTTTGTTATCTGTGTTTTCGGTGTCATATCCAGCAAAGCACTGCAAATCCAATGTCATGAAGCTTTTCCCCTATGTTCTCTCCAAGAGTTTTACCATTTTAGGTCTTTGGTCCATTTTGAGTTAACTTTTGAACATGATGTAAGGTAGGAGCCTAATGCCATTCTTTTGCATGTGTATATCTAGTTTTCTCAATGCTGTTAAAAATGTCCTTTCTGCATTAAATGATCTTCATACCCTTGTTGAAAATCATTTGGCCATATGTGTGATGGTTTATTTCTAGGCTTTCTATTCTATTCCATTGGTTGATATGTCTTTATTCTAAATTGTTCTTTATTCTAAATTGTTCTGATTTCTGTAGCACTACAGTAAGTTTTGAAATCAGGAAGTGAGAGACCTCTTATTTTGTTGTTCTTTCGTTTTTGTTTGTTTGTTTGTTTGTTTTGAGACAGAGTCTCACTCTGCCCCCAGGCTGGAGGATCTTGGCTCACTGCAAGCTCTGCCTCCAGGGTTCATGCCATTCTCCTGCCTTGGCCTCCTGGGTAGGTGGGACTACAAGCGCCTGTCACCACGCCCGGCTAATTTTTTGTATTTTTAGTAGAGACGGGGTTTCACCGTGTTAGCCAGGATGGTCTCAATCTGCCCGCCTCGGCCTCCCAGTGCTAGGATTACAGGCGTAAGCCACCATGCCCAGCCTTTGTTGTTCTTTTTAATGACTGTCTCAGGTATCCTGCATCTGTTACAATCCCGTATGAATTCTAGGATACATTTTTACTATTTCTGCAAAAACCATCATTGAAATTTTGATAGGTATTGCACTGAATCTGTAGATCACTTTGGGTGGTATTAACATCTTAACAATATTATGTCTTCCAATTCATGAACATGGGTTATCCTTTCGTATACTAGTGTCTTTTCTAGGCCTCCTTTTGAATTGTACTTTTTTCTTTACAGGAACACATTCACAAAAAGCAGTTTTCAATACACTTTTGTCACCTCAGTGTGAATACCCAAGAGAATTAACCACACATGTCTAAATTAGTAAGTGGAAAGAAAAAAGAAAGTAATCTAATTCTCTCATGGCAGGCCTATTTATATCTGAGGTCTTCATTAAGATTATCCCACATGGCTGGGCACAGTGGCTCACGCCTGTAATCCCCGCACTTCGGGAGGCTGAGGCAGGAGGATCACTTGAGGTCAAGAGTTAGAGACTAGCCTGGCCAAAATGGTTAAACCCCATCTCTACTAAAAATACAAAAAGCAGCTGGGCATGGTGGCATACACCTGCAATCCCAGCTACTTGGGAGGCTGAGGCAGGAGAACTGCTTGAACTGGGGGTGGGGTGAATGTTACAGTGAGCCGAGATTGTGCCACTGCACTCTAGCCTAGGTGACAGAGCAAGACTCCATCTCAAAAAATCAAAACAAACAACAACAACAAAAAGACTACCCTACAGTACTTCAGAGTGAGTTTTGGAAATCAACCACGTTAGATGTTATACTTAGATTTTCTATTTCTAAATAGCATCTAATAATATTTTGGGGAAATGTAGGCGTAATCTTTCAGTAGTTCTAAATCATTTGGTACTGCATTTAGCCAGAGAATAATTTAAATACTAAAAAATGGTGTCATAATTTTTCTAAACCAGCTATTTCAGGGATATCTACAACATACTGAAACTAAATTTAGTCCTTGAGCATAAATGAATTAATGCTACTTTCATTAACTTGTGCCGCGTGCACGTTAGCATAATATAAATCAAACACAAAGGAACCTAACAGTACTAATCGAGCTAGCCTAATTATTTAGGTGATTTTCCCCTTTAGTACTGCACTTAAATCATACAGATTGGACTTAGATACTTACTGGCTCATATCTTCCACCTTTACAAAAGGCTTTTTGAGTCTTCCTGCTTGAGAACATACAAAACATATTAGATACTTGCAAATCCAGGAATTTTTTTTTTTTTTTTTAAATCAAACTACTGTGGCAAAACAAAATAAAACCCTCCAAACAAAAAACTATGTATTCACTTTAAAGTTTTAAGCCTCAGATGAGGTACTTTCATTACCACCTCATTTCCAAAAATAACAGAAGCTCTCTCTATATTCTGAGATTCTTAAACTGAATGGAACCCTCAAATGAACAGGATTCAGGAGGGTCATAAATTAGAACAAGAGAAAAACTACACTATAGCTTTCACTAACCTCAAACTGAAATTTAGCATTTCCTCCAATTATAAATGTAGCATCACAGTATTCGCAGTACCTGCGACTCTGATGCTAATGGAAATAGCACAGACTTTCATCAGTTATGAATTGCTTGAGTAGATATCTCATAGCATTGTTTATGCTTATCAATTCAAAATGACAGCAATTAGATTCACTGCTAGAACCTGTTCTGTGTAATAAAAAGCAAGTTATCACTATCTCATAATTAAAAACTATTTTGGTAACTACATTTTAATGTAATTCATTTTCTTGGTAGTCCAGTGATTTTTAAAAGTAACGTTTTAAAAAAACATTATTCTGAGAATGCGGTCCACAGGCTTCACCAAACTTCAACAAGGATCTATGTTCTATAAAGACCAAGAAAGCCGTGAATAAGTTATTTAGAGGGTGGCTTACATGATTTTAGAAGATCTTTTATGATTTTTCAAATGCAAACCAAATACACTTAAAGATATCAAAATACTTACTTCTTGTTTTTTGTGCACCAGTACCAACTCTTTTCCCCTAAAAAATATATATATACACATAGTGAAAAGATTGGCTTTAAAAGTACAGTTAAAACAGCAACTGCAATTGCTCAATATCTTCAAGATTAAAAAAAAAAATCATGCTGAAAAGTACTATATTAAAGAAGGATTATTCTTTGTTAAATAAAACTATTGTTTTTAAATCTGTTTTACAATACACTCAGTAAGTACCTTGCATTCTAGCTATAACTGATTTTGACTTCATAAAAAAAAATCAACCAATAATGAAAAGGTAGTTAATGAAATT